>NC_072487.1:22974289-23274289 GCF_027574615.1 Eptesicus fuscus | reverse complement strand
GCAATTTAACTTTACACCCCAAATATCCATGCAGGTTATATAATAACCAGAGGCTTGATGCATGAAATTCGTGCAAGATTAGGCCTTCCTTCCCCCGGCTGCTGGCACTGGCTTCCCTCGCAGCCCTGGCTTCATCTGGAAGGTTGTCTGGAAGTACGTCTGGTCTAATTAGCATATTATGCTTTTATTATTGTAGATACATGCACATTTTTTAACATGAAAGAATTTCAAAAGTGTATAATATGTATAATTGTTATTTTCTGAATAAAGTTCTTTATAAATACAAAGAAAGAATGTTTTCTGACTACATAAAATTAAAACATTTCCCTAAGAAAAAATAAAATAGACCACAAAACAAAAGACAAAAATCAAATGATAATCAGGGTGAACTATTCACAAATCTTATCACAGAAACAAAGAATTCTTCCACCTAAGAAGGTGGTGATAGTGCAGGTAGGCTGAGAATACTTCCAATCATGTTACCTGTGTTCTGATTACATATATCCAATCATCTTTCTAAAGGCTACAGGGTATGTATTGTTTAACTATCCATAATTCAACATAATTCATTTAATCATTTTCTGTATTGTTGGATATCTGTGTTGTTTCCTACTTTCCACTGTTGGATAACCTCCTTGGAAGTGGAGTTTATGAGTCAAAAGGCAAGCATGGTTTGTTATTTAATACATATTGTCAAACTAGAGGCCCGATGCACAGATTTATGCACCGGTGGGGTCCCTTGGCCTGGTCTGTGGGGATTGGCCAGAGACCGGCTCTCTGACATCCCCTGAGGGGTCCCAGATTGTGAAAGGCAGTTCTCTGGTGATGTACCCCAGAACTGGGCTCCCTCCTCTCTAGTTCCAGGTGCATCACCTGAGAACCACGGCTGCCAAGTCACCACAGCTTGGCAGCTCCTGCGTTGAGCATCTGCCCCCCCCTCCCCCAGTGGTCATTGCATGTCATAGCTACCAGTCAGACGGTCGAATGGTCAGACAGTCACTTAGGCGACAAATTTTTAATCTATTTTACTTTGATAATCAGAAAAAAAAATTAATGTGGTCACGTGTTTATTGTTACTGGTATAAGACAGGGATTGACAAACCTTTTCTGTAAAGGGCCAGATGATAAATATTTTAGACTTTGTGGGTTATTCAATCAATCTCTGTTGCAACTCCTCCACTGTAGTGGAAAGTCGCCATGCAACACTGCGCAAGTGAGTGAGCAGGGCTGGGTTCCAATAAAACTTTATTTGTGGATATTGAAACTGACTGTCAAATAATTGTCACTTTATAAAGTACTATTCTTCTTTTGATTTTTTTTCAACCATTTGAAGAAAATGTCAAAACCACAGTTCACAGGCCACACAAAAACACGCAGTAGGATGCATCTGACCCACAGGCTGTAATTTGTCAGTTTCTGGTGCTGAAATTAGTACTTGATAACTCATTTTGCAGTCTACTAGAGAATTCTTCCTTGAGGAGAAACTTCCACTGTCCTGCAGGTTCTTTTTGGTTCCTTAAGATGCATATGATATTAGGATGACCTTGGGCACCACTGTCATAGTAGCCAATGGATAAATTAAAGTGACTGCACATCACCTGCTGTCAATATTAATTCTAATACTGTTAAGAGTATTACCTAAAGGATTTAGAGAGCATCTATTCCTATGTTTTCTCTCAAAGCTATTCCCTAGATTGAGCCAGACCATTAAAGCTATATTACTCTGTATTGATTATTTCTCCCTAACAACTTTAAAATACATATCCATGCACTCCTTACTTCACAGAATTCCTCTAAAACAGTTATTTATAGAAACCCACCCCTGAAATCTAACTGGTCATGTTGACCAATGTCACCCCAATAAATTTATGAATAAATAAATAATAAAAGTTATAACTTTGCAAGATTCCATAAGCCTACATTGAGAATCAAGAAACTCCCATCATCTTTTACTCAATGAATATTTTTGAAGATATTGTTGATTATGTCACAATATATCCTTTGTATGAGAAAGACACTTGTCTCGGTAAGAAAAATAATTAGAGTTCTCTTTTTAAAATATATTTTTATTGATTTCAGAGAGGAGGGAGAGGAAGAGGGAGAGGGAGAGAGAAAGATCAATGATGAGAGAGAAGCATTGATTGGCTACCTCCTGCACATCCCCTACTGGGGATCGAGCCCGTAATGTGGGCATGTGCCCTGACTGAGAATGGAACTGTGACCTCTTGGTTCATAGGTTGACTCTCAGACACTGAGCAACACTGGCCAGGCAGGTTTCTCTTATTTTTAGCATGGTTTTTGTGCCCTGAACTTCACAAGTCTTTTCCTTACCTTATTCTTTCCCTTCTGTTAATTTTCTTTATACATATTTCAACTTGTTTTATTCTGCTATATTTTATGTAATTTATAAGCTATATCTTCTCTACTCCTCTTCCTCCTCTCTCTTCTTCATCTTTGAAAACAGGCATTTAAATTTTTAAAATATTAAAAATGGGGGGTTACAGTCAGGGGTGTGCCAAGTCCAGATTTGACAAGAGGCTGGGATGAGGACAGTCTTAATGCCAATTGGTAGCCTTTCCTTCTTCTCCTATGATTCTTATTTGGTCTCTTTAACCAGCAGAACCATTTAAAAATAAAACCTCATATTTATTTTGCTCTTCGTTTTTCTTTTATCTAATGGCTCCACTCAGGAACCACAATGCCCTGGGAACCCAACCATAGATCCCCTCAATGGTCTGTCCTCCTTCAGCCTGAAAGTTCTCTGTGCCTCAAGGTCAGAGCAGGGGAAGGAACTGGGGCCAGTGAGCCTGCCCCGGGGCGGGGGTGGGGGGAGGTTATCTGCCAGGTTGTCAGGAGTGACAGCAAAGAGCAGGGCTGCTTGATGAATCCAACCAGCAGGAAAACCTGTCAAAACACCCCGAACGTTCATTGCAGGGGTCGTGGAAACATTGCCTATTTGTTTGGAGCACGTTTAATTATTTTTAAACACATGCAGTCTGTAGTTCAGTGAACATGTCAGGGATAATAGAGGAAGAAAAGCAAATGAGGGGAGCCTAGCTCCTGGAGCGCCTGACTCCTCTCCGCAGCTGGCTGATGGGGAGAAGCGTGGATTCCCTCCCAAGCGCAGCTCCCTGTCTGTCACCTAATGAAACGCAGCAGGGGGATTAATGGCATTAGCTGGAGGCCAGCATGCTGTGCAGTAAACAGATATACATCCTCACTCATTTTGGGGAGTGTTTCTCAGCCCCTGCCCACTGGCCTGCAAAGGTCACTCCCAGCCCTGTATTAGTTAAATGGGAGAAATTAGGTTGGTTGAGAGAATCCTGAGGTCTGTGTAGGGAGAGCAGCCCTGGGGGCCAGGCACCTCACTCTGCTCCTCCCTCCTCCCCACTCACCCTAATTGGGGCTTAGATTTCTTCTTGGGGTGGGGAGTAGAGGTAACCAGAGAAGATAAAAGCCCTACAAGTAAATGCTTTACAGAAGAAGAAAAAAAAAAGATTTTATTTTTATCACCAAATTGACTCAAGGGTGTGAGAAAAACATGGGGCATTGCTGTTTGGATATCAAGCTAATCTGTCTTCACTCATGAACCGAGAGTGTTTCCACATATCAGCGCACACAAAGCCGAGAGCCCAGAAATACACATGTTCACTTTCCCTACTCCACAGGGATATGCACAGCAAACAGCTACAAGGAAATTCAAAACTCAGAAGTCCCAACTTTCAACTACTGGTAGAAAATATGGGGTGGAGGGTATGGGAGGAAACCAAGAGAAGAAAGTTAGGAGGAAGAATAAATACTGCCTGAGAAGGACTATGTATGAACAACATTCAGACACAAACAGAAACCTTCAGTTAAGTGGAAGAATACCCAGCACTGTCCAGACATAATCAGGGATAGAATCTAGGAAGGAATAAAAGAAAAAGAAAAACAAAACAAAGCAATCAAGGTAGAGAAGAAGGTTTGAGAGAAATGTGCAAAGAAAAATTTAGAGCTGACTCAATGCTACACAAATCTACACTAATAAAAGAGAAATATGCAAATTGACCATCACTTCACGATGCCCACCAGCCAATCATGAGTGAGTATGCAAATTAACCTCATCACCTCCGTGGAGACTAACAGCAGAGAGGAGGCAGCTCCCATCATAGCCTGCTTGGCCTTCGCCGCGGCGACCCAGGGGCAGGGAAGCGCAGCCTGCAGGCAGCTCCCAGCACGGCCTGCTTGGTCTTCGCTGTGGCGACCAGGGAGCAGGCAAGCGCGGCCACAGGAAGCACCCAGCACGGCCTCAGCGACCCAGGAGCAGTGAAGTGCAGTCCACAGGCAGCACCCCGCATGGCCTGCTTGGCCATCTCCACGGTGTGAAGCAGGCAGGCCCTGCAGAGAGCAGAGAACCACGGGGAGTGGGCCGAAGCCGTCAGTAGGACATCCCGTGAGGGCTCCCGGATTGGAGAAGGTGCAGGTCAGGCTGAGGGACACCCACCCCATGCACGAATTTCGTGCACTGGGCCTCTAGTATTAGATAAGGACAAACATGCATGCTGCCTTGTCAGAATTTACCTTTGTTATCCTATATAATAAAAGGCTAATATGCAAATTGACTGAACGGTGGAAAGACCGGTTGCTATGACGCGCACTGACCACCAGGGGGCAGGCACTCAATGCAGGAGCTGCCCCCTGGTGGTCAGTGCACTCTCATAGGGGGAGTGCCGCTCAGCCAGAAGCCAGGCTCATAGCTGGTGAGCGCAGTGGCGGTGGCGGGAGCCTCTCCCACCTCCGTGGCAGTGCTAAGGACCCCTCGGGGGATGTCCGACTGCTGGCTTAGGCCCTCCGGGAGCAGGTCTAATCCGGCAGTTGGACATCCCCTGAGGGGTCCCGGACTGTAAGAGGGTGCTAGGCTGAGGGACCCACCCCCCCATCTCCCATGCACAAATGTGCACCGGGCCTCTCTCTAGTTTTCTTATCAAAACAGAACGCTTTATTTTATACTAAAAGTGTCGAGTTGCACTCTGACATTTGCATGCTGCATAGTACTTTGTAACAATAGACATTACTATCAAGGAAACATGACAAATGAAAAATAAAGAAAAAGGAAATTCAGGATCATTCATATTTATTATGTCGCAAACTCAATTCTGAACACCTCTGCGTATCACCACTACTTCCTGAGGGTGAGACAGGAATAGTGGAAGTCAGATTTTTTGAAGGACATCATGGCAGAGTTCATTCGCTCTCCTATTAGCAAGCCAACAACAGAGAAAAGAAGGGATGGGCAGGAAGAGCATGCCATCACATATATGTGTCTATGCTATATTTACCAGAAAGAAACAGGTCAAATGTAGATAGTTTTTTCCTTTTTCTTTTTTTCTAAATCTGCAGGCCTCACCAGCTTCCAGGGAGGAATGGGATCTGGGAACTCAATACCTGTGTTCAGATTGTTGCTTTCATTGATGAACAGAGAGCCTCAGACCCCTTCCCTAGGTCCTGTGCCTCAAATACTCCAGGAGTCTGCTCTGCTGCCGCTGGCTGCTCTGGAGAACTAGGCACCTGGGAAGAACCCTCCCCTGCAGGCCCCACAGTGCCCTCAGGTGCATGGCAGCCTCAGTGCCGAGAGATTGCTGCCCTGCTCAACCAGCTGCCTCCTAGTCCTCCCAAAGACACTGGCCCCTCAACTCCTTACCAGGCCAGAGCTGACTCCATCCTTCACACAGAGGATTCCTACTGTACATGAAGGGCAGATTCAGTCCCAGAGTCAGCTGGGGCAGCTGGTCCTGGCTGACCTCTCCTGTGCTTGTCTCTCCTGAGTCCAGGTATCCAGGCACCACACTCTTGTCTCGTGGGTTCCTTTCTGCTTTAGCAGAGTCCTCATGCCTGTGGACCCCGGGGTGGAGGCAGGGGGCGGGGAGGTGGAGGTAGGGAGATGAGGTAACTTTTTATTGTTGGCGAATGAGCCTTTTCCATCTGGAGTTTGATTACCAAAACTTACAAGAAAATCTTTACATCTTCAATGACTTGATGTATTGAAGTAAAAGTCATATGTGAACAAGAAGAAGGACTAATGACACTAGGTATTGTCCATGGTTTTTCGTAAATGCAATGGCATCAAATAGAGAAAGGATATCCTCCAGGTGTCATTACCGAGAAAGCCTGATTCTCTGCTTCAAAGTAACTGACTGACTACTGAACTTCTTAATTTTCTTTTATTTCCTAAGAGAATTCCTCTTGCCTGGCCAACTCTAGCAATACTCATGTATAACAAAATAAAGTCTTCCATCTGCACAATACGGGGGCTATATTCTCACGCATGGTGTCTGATAACTAGGCAAACTATTGGAACAAAGCTAGAGTGATTTATATGTCATTAGAAACTTGAGGTTTTTTAAGGATTCATAACCATGTACAGTATGAGACATATTAGATAAACCATTTGGATAACAAATAACACTCACAGCAAACTTTCCCAGATACAAATTTAATCCAGAGAGCAAGTGGGAACATTTTCCCATCCCATTCAGAAGAAACCTTGTGGACACATTCTCTCTGATCACAGTGTCATGTGGCCCAGAGTGTGAGGGAAAAGGACAGCAGGGGTCTGTGGGGCTCTGGCAGGTTTCAGAGTAGGCAGTGGAAACCTGTGCTCCTTATCTTAGACCTTAAATTTCTGTGTGCGTCCAAATCACCTGGGAAATGTGTAAACAAATGTAAGTGTTCAGATTCTACCTCCATAAATCCCCATCTCGTTACGTCTGTGTTGAGGCCTAGAAATTTGCATTTAATAAGTACCACACCCCACACACCTGATGACTCGGTGATGTAAAGGTTATATTAAGAAACACTGATTAGACCCGGTAATTATGGGACCATTCTAAATACGACTGCACTTGGGGCAGTAGTTTGTTAGGAAGGTGTGAAGCAGCAGGAGGCCAGGCTGCATGTGCTCAATGCATATGGCATTACTTTAGGACAACTACTGTTATCTTGATGATACTGTTTAATATACATTGCAGATGGATTATTAACTCTATCCCCTCTAGCAGTCTGTCTCTAGCTGGAACCAAGTGACCACAAAATGTTGCAGAGGATTTGGAAGTTATGCTACTTAACTTGTCATATTGGGGCCCCAGGACTGGAGGGAGATGTGTGGGGCTCATGTGGCCATATGTGTGTGATTACCTTCATGCATGCAACTCAAAGACATAGGGCCTTGAGCAAGAAAGGTCATCTTTCTTTTAGAAAGTGACTTAGTGGGTGGTATTTGTAACCCAAAACATAACTCTCTATTGTATATATACATATGTTATATATATATATATATATATATATACACACACACACACATACATACATACACACACACATACACACATACACACACACACATATACATACAGGCATACACACATAAAATGTGAGTTATACTGTGTGGTACATAATGGTTTGAATTCACCCCGAAGGCCAGCCACAGGGGGGAAAACATTCTTGCCTTTTCCAGATCCACAGAAGGTGACTGAACCTCTTCCGTGAATGTAAACTTCACATTCTCTGCCCAGCTGGCCCCCTGTTCCAATCCAGTACATCGAAGATTCGAAGATTCGGCAAACACATTTAGGAAAGAGGAGGAGATAAGTAACACCAAGCTGTGCTGATAAGAAGGCCAGGACTCCGTCTTTGAATTTGTGCACAATGGAATGAATGCCTTTTATCCACTCACCTCCCTAAGCAAGCCACACCAGGAAAATCATTTTCCAATTAGTCAGCAGGTTTCAGCATCATTACCTTTGAGATCAGATTTGCAACCATTCAAAAATGCATCAGAGACCATGTAAGAAGGAGTTAAGCATCGTTCCTGGCATCTGAGGGCTGGGAGGAGGCGAAATGAGATTAGCTGCGGCAAAATGGGAGGGTTTACATTACCAGAGGGGCTCTACCTGGCTCCAGGCTTAACAGTGAACAGCGCTTCCAGCATATGGCATTACAATGGATTAGTGATCAAGTCCGATTAATCCTAATAGATCGTCTTTTGAACCTCAGTGGCTTGTTAGGTGAGAAAAAAATTGTCCCCAAAGTGTCAGGTGAAACTCTCATTTGAGGTAAGACTACCATGTGGAGATGGGTCTCCATCTGGTGGCTTCCTTTTGTGAAACTCCACCAGAAGGTGTTTTAATGAGGCTTTTATAGCAGGCACCACCTGCCACTAATCTTCCCCTCTAAAAAGGTGTAATTGAGGGTTGGTTTTACAGTATGGCTCGTATCCTAACCTTGGGAATTCATCAAGAAATGCAAATCATGGGTGGGATGGTGTAATCATGAAATGCCATTTTGGCTTTTGGTTTAGACTGAAGTGGTTATAGAAATTTGTGGTTCGCTAATTACAACCAGCTATATAGTAGCTTCCCCTTTCAGTTAGATTAAAACGTGTGTCATCTCGGAATTAAATAACCAAGTTGATGGTGACCATATGTCTTCATTCAATGCTTTGCACATGTAAAGAGTTGTGAGGCTGCGAGTGGTTCACACAATTTAAAGGTTTCATTCCCACTATTAAGGTTTAACTGGTCGGATTTACTGCACATTCGTCCTCTTAGTAGCTGCTTCAGTCTTAAGATGCACTGTTTGAATGAGACATGAACAAATGACCAAATCACGGAGATGTTTTCTATGTATGGGACTTCGGGAATACAGTTTTATTTTTTTCCTTTATTGCTTAATTTAACACAGATTTCGGTCACACTGCTCTCCCGGCAGATTGGGTATGGAATACACTGGCATTTCTACCCAGGACCTCATTTGAAATAAAAGATGCTGCAGAAGGTGGAGTACAATAAAGTAACTGATTTTTTTTAAACTCAATAACCATAAGTTGAGCCCTAACAATGTACCAGGTATGTTGCTACAAATTAGGAAATAATAATAGTAATAATAGCAACAACAAAAATATTACACAGAACCTGTCTCCCAATAGTGTGGGATCATTGGTTTTTCACTCCTATTCTACTGAAGAATATTTCCAAGTTCTTTTCCTTTGCTAGTGTTCCCTCAGAATGTTATGTCAAGAAACATCTTACCTACATATAAATCAAGTCAACAAAATAATATATATACTAAAATAAATTTCAATATTTGGGCATTATCTATAGTATGGATAACTATTTTTTAACTCAAAAAAATGCATTGCTCTTAATTATTTGCCTCTTAATTACTAGTTTAATTATTGAATAGCAAGAAAGGTACATGATCCAAAATATCCCATAATCCAAAACTGGTATGCAGTTTGGGTTTGGAATGGACTTTATAAATATAAAACATGATTTTAAAGCAGAAATAATAAACTGGAGTCCCAGAAGGTAAATCTGACCTATACTGTTTTTTGTTGCTAATGTTGCTTTCATTGTTGGCCTACACAAAGTTTGTGGGTTGTTGTTTTAAATATGTTTATATTGACTTTTTGTTTTAGAGAGTGAGAGAGAGAAAGGTAGAGGAAGAGAAACATCAATCGGTTGCCTCCTGTAGGCACCCTTCCTGGAGTTTGAACCTGCAACCTGGGTATGTGCCCTGACCGGGAATTAAACCAGTGTCATTTTGGTGCATGGGATGCTGCTCAACCCACTGAGCCACAGCGGCCAGGGCAAGGTTTGTGTTCTTAATACAAATTTTAATCTATATGGTCATGTTATTCTCTCTCCTGTTTACCTGTTGACCAAAGGCCCCATTATTCCCTAATCTCATGCCCGATCACATTGACAAATCTAAATTTCAACTATAAATTAATGAGGCTGATTTCCACCTGAGTTGGTGAACATTGGTCCCATTGCATTAGAATCAATCCCTGAACACGTCTCCAAGCCTGTGTAAAGCCTGGCAGATGGACCAGCATGGGAGAAGGCACATACCCAGCCAATTAGCAGGCTCTCAGGAGCCAAATCTGCCCTTCAGTAGAGCTAAATATTTTAGTCATTTTGCTCCCACATCCCTAATGTCCTTGGTGCACAGTCATGAATCAGAAACTGAAGGGACAGCATAAGTGAGAGGAAAAAAGACAAGAAAACATAATTTAACCTATTTTCTATTTAGGGAAAGATTTTATGATCAGAGTTTTAAAATCTGTAACTTCAATTTCCACAATGCTTTTCTCCAGGAAATTCAATTCTCACAGACATGAATCATTAGAACTAATCCTGCCAGAGAGAAAAAGATTGCTTGAATTGTGTTCCCCATTCACAGTTAGGAGGATAAAGTCAATTATTATTTTCCTTTAGCCTTAGACCAATTAGAGAAATTGGTCCATTTTTTTCTCTAAAATAATCCATCAGTGTTGGTTTAATACAGAGAAAATAATAGTCGGCTAAAGGCTAAACAGCCAGTTGACACATGCTATGCCTCCTGTGATAGGTTCTGTCCATGCAGTACATTAAAATGTACCCAACTTCACCCTGCCTTAGCTTTTGGACCTATTTTATTCATTCCACTAAACCAATGATGGCTGACCTCTGACACACGTGTCAGTGCCATTTCTGATGACACGCGGCTGCTGAGGCGGCCGCATGCCGAGGATGAAACATTTATGTTATTTAAACTATAAATATCGCGAAATAATGTTTTTTCCTCAAAGGGACACACTACCCGAGTTATGCTCAGTTTTTTTGGCGAAGTTTGAAACACCAAGCTCAAAAGCTTGCCCATCACTGCACTAAACCCATAATGAGGTCTAGCCCAGGAAATTACCAGAAAACAAGAAAATGCCTTTGGTGTTTTCTCCCTCAGTGCTACCTTTATGTTTCCTTTATGGCCTCATGATGTCCCCATGTCCCCACTGTGTGACACTGTCAGGCCTGCCCTTCTCAAACATCCACTCCTCTCCCCTCCCCTTCCTCCCGCTCTCTCCAAGCTAATGGCTCTGGACCAGGGTGCTTTCTAGTGGACAGCTACCCACTTTAAGTAGCTTCTTGTGAAATTGGTTTGGGGGCTCTGTGATTTCGGGCTTTTAAGCATAATGTCTAATCTAAAGGGGCAGTTCTGTGGTAAAAAATCAACCAAAGCACTGTTGGCTGGATGAGAAATAAGAGAGGACAGGGGAAGGCCAAGGGCACCCCCAAATCATATCATGCTTTGCCACTACTTAAGGCAAGCTCAGAGTAAAACATTTTCTTCCTTGTAGGCTCATTTAGTCATGTTCAAATGAATTATGAAAAAAATTAACTTAATTTTGGCATGTCCTATATTAGGGATCTTTGTGAGAATGAGACAGTTACGCAGGTGTGTTTCCTGTTACTTTTGGAATTTGGAGGTAGTCAGAATGGAGGCGTGTTGGCTAAAACTGGATGTGATGCCATATCTTTAAATATAAGAAGGTAAAGAATCACTTCTTCATCTTAACTAGAAGTCAAAGAAATTTATTTAAACCTGTGACTTCCTCACACAACATCCTCCCGCACAGTTACACTGCCTGGTAGTTTGTGTAGAATTTGCATACTCAGGTATTTTCAGTTCGCTGCCATTTGCCCTCCCTCACAAAGTCTGCCTTTGTTTCTTACTTCAACACGCCGCCCTCCACCTCCCATGTGCTCTCCCCGAGAGTCTTGCAGTGTGCCATCTTTCCCTTGGAGAACCCGCACGAACACCAAACATGAGGTTGGCTCACCTTGACATTTTATTGTTGTCTGGCATTTCCCCCTATACCTTCCTCAGTATGGCACATATGTTTGTAACCAAGGCCAAGAAAGTTTTAAGAAAGGAAAAGAGAGGAGAAGAGGGGAGAATGGTGGAAGAGGAAGAAAGGATCAAAAAGGGGATAAAAATTCTTATTTCTGTTTAGGAAAATCATTTAGACAATAATTCATCTATCTGGAAAGAGACAAAAGGTAGGCAGCCCCAAATCAGGTGAATTTCTACACATACATAAGAAATACACACCTAAGGGTATAATAGGTCTAGCCCATGTCCTTAAACCAATCCCGTGGCACCTGGCACAAGTCTACAAAAGTGCTTATCAGACCTGTGTGAACCCAAGAGTCCTGAACCAGCATTAGAAATTTGATTCCAGAGACCTGGGTTGAATTCCAGGAATCTCAATTTTTAACAACCACCCGCAGTGATGCTGACACTGTTGTAGAGGAGGAATATTTCAAAGTTGTAGGCTATTTCATCAAAATCCCCATTACTCTCCTTGGCCCTTTGAGAATCCAGAGTGAGGAGTTTCTACAGAAAGAGTGCTGCATAGAGAAACAGGATATTTTATGGAAGATGATTTTTAATTTAAAGAAGAGCTATCTTGGACCAGTTATGCTCCATCAATAAAGCAGACTTAAGTATTAAGCCCAAAAAAGGAAAGATTCCAACCTCTGAGACAGTCGTCTACTCACCAGAGGAACTGAAATGATTATAGGTGGCCCAGGCCAGATATGTAATGTGGGTGTTAAGATTCTGGTTACAAACCAATGTGGGAAAGCATGGAATTTCTAGGCTGAGAGCCACTTGTGTATACAGTTCCTCAATTTGCATTTTAGAGAAACCCAAAGTTTGTTTGCTGCAGGTGCAAAATCTCACATGGCAGCAAAACTTGTGCACTCCATGGTGTCCAAGCAGATGTGTTGCCCTGCCTGCCCTACCCCTCCCTTTTCCTCTCTAGCCACTTCCTCGAAGAAGGTCTGACCCAGATAAACCATAACCATTGAGAGCATTATTACTTAGAGGTCCCATGCCACCTGACAACCCTGCAAAGTCTGAAACTACCAGTCAGTAGTTAATATCTTCAGATATTCATGGTACAAAATACTTGTAGCAAAAGCCAGTTTTTATTGCTACAACACCCCTTTCTAGTCTTTTAGGATAGGAGTAATGTTTATGGCTATTTGATGGTCTCATGCATAAAGAAATTCAAATTGGCTGAAGCAAAAGTATTGGAATATGGACAACAGTAGCATCTCAACCTTTGGCTAACAGAATGACCTGGGTCAACTAGTACTTGTAATTTAAGTTTTTCACCCAACATTTATTTCTTTTTCTTTTTTTTTTTAATATATTTTATTGATTTTTTACAGAGAGGAAGAGAGAGGAATAGAGAGTTAGAAACATCTATGAGAGAGAAACATCGATCAGCTGCCTCTTGCACACCCCCTACTGGGGATGTGCCCGCAACCAAGGTACATGCCCTTGACCGGAATCGAACCTAGGACCCTTGAGTCCGCAGGCCGGCGCTCTTATCCACTGAGCCAAACCGGTTTCGGCCCAACATTTATTTCTATCATGTGAGAAAAGGTTGCAGATGGACATGAACTACTAGTACATAATATAAATTACTCTTTTCATTTTTGAATTTACATATACGTTCATTCCAGAGCTGATCTTTCATTCCTAAAGCTTGCAAGCTTGATGCAATGTTAACATATAACAACCCAGCCTGGTGCCTACTTAGTAGGAGCAAGAAGTTTTCCTCCTTACTTTCACCCATAGGACTTTCTATTCTGATGTGTTTGACTTCATCCCTGATTGATCTTGAACTGGCAGGAATTAAAAGTCTCTCTCAAAATGAGAAGTGCCATGAAGAAAACAGGCACCTTTCATCTTTGGAGGCAAAGGAGCCCTATGCCACATGGTGGGGTGGCAGTTCCTTTGATGAACATTTCTTTGTTCCAGCCTAGAAACTGAGTCAGCCTACCAGGCATAGCAGTACAATAGAGGAGCCAGTATCCCAATGGCACCAACGATCAGCAATGATTGGGAATTTCCATCACAGCATCTTAATCCACTAGCATGAGTTGTCTCCAGAGCTCCACTAGGCCCATTAAAATGACTTTAGGTCACCTCCAAGGAGCTTGCCCATTCACTCCAAAACAATTATCCTAATCCCCTTAGCAGACCCAATCCCTTAACACTTATGAAGTGCCCTCCTATGCAGGGTGCTGACATTTTCCAACAACACTTGCCTCTTTGAAATGCCAATCAAAAGTCCCTCTTGTTAAAATACACGGCCCTCTCTGCAAGTATAAACAGACCTTCATACATCATCACCACCGCCATCATTAAAAAGCACTTACAGAACACCCACCTGCGTGCGATGCTGTGCTGCTGGGCCCAGAGCATACAAGTGCTCGAAGTGCTGACCTCGGAAGGAGTGGTTGCAAACCTGCCACTTCAAGGTTCCCGGGCTGCTTACTTAGCACAGACTGCGCCCAGAGGCGTGGGCCTGCAGCAGAGCATTTCTGGTGCCTGGGTAATTGCCCCAAGAGGATTAATTAGCTGCTCCACAGAACAGATCTCAGAACAGCAGTGTGTAAGTGACAAAACTCACCATTAAAGTTTTACCAAAAAGGCTGCTTCCTAAACTTTAGGTACTGCTCCCTAGTACTTGACAACTTGGTTCTGCAGGGGCTGACTCAGGAGAACCTTCCACAATTTTTGTCCTCCTCCCACATGCTGTCATCCTTTTGACTACCCACTGCTAAGGAGAGAAGGGTGGGTGGAGTCAATAATAGCCCAACATGGTCCTGCTAGCTAGCGAACCCAGGTCAGAGGATGTAGGTTTATCTATCAGCCCCCCACTACCCAGTGGGGCAACTGGAGAAGTCACTAAACATTCCAGGCTTCATTCTCCCCCTGTGTAAAATGGGAACTGTACCATATTATCAAGGGCTTTCTCGAAGGTTAAGTGAAACAATACGTGGCGGAAATACAATGCGTGGGACTTAGTGGTTGGAGGTTCATCTTGCTTACATCTTAGACAAGACTATTGACTAAGACTGGGAAGGCTTCTGAGAGGTAGTGCTTTGAGAAATTATCCATATGTTAAGTGAGAGAGCTCCAGCCAGAGGAAATAACATGAGAAAAGAGCAGACCTTTAAAGCTAGCCACAATCATGCAAGGGAGAAAACAAAAAAAAAGCACCTTGGTGCAGACACTTCATTGGCAAGCAGTGAGAAGAGAGGGTGAAAATGTGAGAGTGAGGGAGAACCAGGGATGGAGGGGATCCGTTCCATCATCCCTCTGTTCATGCCTTTCCTTGGCCATGTTCACACATCAAGCACTCGTTGTTGTTGACGCTGTGCCTGATGAATGTACACACTTATTCGTGCAAAAAGCAGCATCGGAAACGCAAAGGAACAATGACTATGGAGAGTGAGCATGCATCCTGACTCTCACTGATATGATTCTAGGTTTCTCTTTGACACCATTTTAAGGCCTTCTTTGCTGTGTTCTTCCTGAGGGCCGAAGGGAGACATGTTTCTCATCATTTTTAAACTGGGCATAATGTAAGGATACACTGAGATGCTTCAAATCTAGCTCAGAACAAATATGCTTTGACAAAGACTTATATGTCCTAATTTCCTTCTCCCACTGCAATATTTTTTGCTGCAACACAACTTTAATTACTACCCTCTACTTACAACATGACAAGTAATAAAGGCACTAGCAAGGAGTGTGAAAAGAATACATCTGAATGTGCCACTTTCAGAGAGGTTTGTCTGAAGTAGTCCCACTCAACCATCTTACCTTCTTTGCATGAGTGTTGGTTTCTTGTGAAACAGATGCCCTACCTAAGAGTGCTGGAGATGCCTGCAGAGGGGACTGGCTGCAGATGTCTGTAACAGTGCACTCTGGCTTTCATAGGTCCATTTGTGTCCTCGCCAGTGCTCAGCGATGACAGAGAACATAAATGTCAAAATTGCAAACCAGTGTAGTTTACCACTGTATGGCTCTATTCCTCGATTATAATACACACAGGTTCTCACAAACAATATTTTACCTAAAGAAGGTAAGTGAAGAAACTGTGGATCAATGTAGGATGGAAACATTGATCTCAGACATCCCCTTACTAAAGAGGAGGAGTGTTTAGCATAGCTCCACCAATACCCACGCTATTAAATGCCCCCTCAGAGCTAACCTATAGAACTTCAGTTCCTGTTCAGTGACCTATGAATAAGAACAGGAGTGCCTACCAGAGAAGGGGGGGTCAAAAACTGGAATGAGAAAAAATATGTGAATATTCTAGAGTCATTCTACCTAAAACAGCCTTTTTAGTTCCCTATCCCACCACCCTTTTTAATTTTTATCATAGGTCTCCCTACAACCTGAAAAAGTCTTATTCATTTACATGTCCAGTTTCCTGTTGATTCCTTTACTCACTAGAATATAAGCTCCAAGAGAAAGGAAGCCTTACTTGTTATGTTCAATACCAAATATAAAAACTTGCCTACTGATAGGAGGTACTAAAAAAATATGTGTTGATTGTATAGTAGTTGATTAATAAATGACATATACAGATGAATGCACATATGTATATAAATATATTAATAGCTTATTTACTCACTAATACATGTCTCTCTATATGCATAATAAAAATATTTTATATATCACAATTCTCATTGTATATACATATATATGTATATATATAGATCCTATCTAATAAAGAGGGAATATGCAAATTGACCGTCACACTGTCACAAAGATGGCAGCACCCATAGCCACAAGATGGCGGCACCCAGTCCCCTCAGCCCTGCTGGAGTCCCCCAGTCCTTTCAGCCCCGCCACTGAGAGCAGACAGTGGGGTGTGGCGGCTTCATTTGTGTGGCAGCAGTGGCGAAGCCCCCAGGCACTGCAGACAAAGCAGACAGCAGGGCATGGCGGCTTTGTTCCCATGGCGGCAGCAAAGCAGCCAGGCTCCTCAGAGAATCACGGGGAGTGGGCCTAAGCCATCAGTAGGACATCCCCTGATGGCTCCTAGATTGAAGAGGGTGCAACAGGTTGGGCTGAGGGACTACTCCCCTCTCCCCCCCCCAGTGCACCAATTTCATGCACCAGGCCTCTAGTATAGGAGGGTTAAACAATTTGCCCAGTTGCCATGGCACCAGAGAGTGGCAGTCTTGGGAATTGAAACCATAAATCCACAGCCAGTTTGTGTTTCTCCCATTATAGCACAGCTACCTAACCACTAATTTTCTCCTCTTCTCAAGGGGATGGCTGCCATTCTTCCTTACCATTTGAGACCTGTTTTAGAGTCTTAATAGCTTGTAATTTCACCCATACTTCCCAATGTTTTCCCAGCCCCCTTTCCAGCCCATAATAGCCAATCCATATGTCCAGGCCCAAGGGGACCACGTGTGGTTCTCGAGCTCTATGTTTGTTATCTAGCCTTCTGGATGCTATCATTTCTAGCAGCCAGTTACTCAGCATTCTTAGAGCCCTCATTTAATTAGCATTTTAAAAATCAGATACTCTTAGCCCTAATCCCCAAAGGGTTAGAACCCCACAAAAAAGCCCCCAGGTTTTCTTATACTGAGTGACAAAGAGTTTGAGCCCACACGTGCGCCGACCACTGATGGACTCCGCACCGCAGCTGTGCCGCTGAAGGGTGACTGTACACGGGCAAACACTTGCAAAGGGAGCTGCTGAAATGGGACCTCGCACGTCTCTGACAGTGTTAATTACTGAATCCTCCTGGCCTGCCAGCCAGGCTTCTCCGTGGAGGGCCTCGCCAATGTGGAACTTGCTCCCGGTGGCACTCCCTCTGAGCCCACACTTGGCAGCAAGCAGGCAACATTTTAAAAGATGTTTTTATTTGCTTTAGCATTTGGTGCATCCCCACCCCCTTCACTCTGACACTTGGAGGCGGAAATGTGTTTTCTTGCAGTTGTGGCAGAGTTCCACCAGGTTCCCGAACCCCGTGTTTAATGAGACGGTGGCCGGAAGGGAGCCCACAGCTGGAAGCACTGACCTGGGTTTTCTATCCAGGGTCCTGTGTACACAGATCTACCGCAGGAGATGGTGCCGGGAAGGGCACGGGGCAGCTGCCGTACATCCGAAGCCTCTGACTAGCTTTAGTACTAGTTTGCATATACCTGGGACACGGTCTATGCTCCGCATTTATATAGAATATTTAACTTTCCTTTATCAGTTCATGCAGAAGGGAGCCTTGGCTGAGACAAGAGTGCTTTGGTGAAAGGTTTCCTAAAAGAAAAGATTCCACCCTACTTGTATGCCTGATTTAACCTGATCCTTCAGTAACAGGAATTTAGCCAGCTATGCTCTGAAACATGGCAAATCCCAATCACAAGGTCTCTGGCATGCCATTCATTAAGATGACTCTCTTGGCTTCCACTGTGGGTGTCCTCTTGCTCCACCATAAGACCTAAGGGAATAAAGAAGAGCCAAGCCACGAGAACAGCTGCAATAGAAAGCTCTGTGGTCACAGGGCCAATGCCAACACCAAAGGCATGTACCAACCCAAATGCAGATGTGCGATCTGGCAAAGTGGCATGGCATGTGGGCCTTTCAGAGCCAGTGAACCAAGCAGGATGACGAGGGTTTTCATCTTCTAGAACTGTGCCCACAATGCCGACTGCTAGATTGAGTTCTCTTTCTCCAGCGCACAAATGGAGCCCAGTGTTTTCTGCTGCTTCGTCTGAAAAGCAACTGCTGGGGGAAATCCCCCAACCAGCGAGTGGAAAGAAAGTCATTTTCCTTGACCATAGTGATTTAAGTTTCCATTAAAAAGAATCCCAGCTAGCCTATTACTTCTACACTTTGTATTTTCTACTGCTTAACTTTCCTGCAAAGATCGGTATTATGGGTTGAATTGTGTCCACTCCAAATTCCAAGATGTGACCTTATTTAAAAACTGGGTTGCTGCAAGTATAATTGGTTATATTACTACAGTAGAAAGGGCCCCTAACCCAATATGATTGGTGTCCTTATAAAAAAGGGAAACCTGGACATAGAGACACCCACAGAAGAAGAACACCCTGTGAGGATGAAGGCAGGGGTCAAGGTGATGCAGCAGGGGAGGCCTGGAACAGGTTCTCCCTCACAGTCCTCAGGAGGATGCAACCCTGTCAACACCTTGACATTGGGCTTCTAGCCTCCAGGCCTGTGAGACAAGAAATTTCTATTGTCTATGCTATTCAACTTGTGGTGTTTTGTGGTGGCAGCTCTGTTGTTATGTTTTTTTTCCATTTGGTTGTTGTTGTGTGTATTCCCTAAAACTAAAATTCGTAGGCAGAATTATCTTCACCAGTTTTCTAGGTAAATTTTAGACAAAGAGATCTGCCTTAAAAGTTGAAAATGAACGTCAGAAATGAGGAAATCATACTATATTTTTTCAGGTTAGTATTCTTTTTTAAGTTTATCTCCAGGCACACTGTATTTGCTGTACATTTTTCATGTCCTTTGAGGAAAGGGGACCTGGAGATGTTGAAGAGCAGATTCCCTGTTACTGAGGCTCTGTGATGGAGGTGTGCATGTGCATCAGGGCTCGCTCTCGGAAATAATACCTGCAGGAAGATGAGGGAGGCAGGACCTAGCAGAGGAGAAACTGCTAGTGTGGTTGCAATGGAGGAATTAGATGATGAGTGTCAATTGCAGTGATGGGCACTATAAATATGTTTCACTAATTTCTATACATTTTCTCAGGAAACAAAAAACAGCCAGAATTTACAGGGGGACTGCTCCCAGGTAGGGTAAAATTTCCATACAAGGAATATGCACCCAGGCTGTGCAAAAAATGGATTGTAGCTGCTAATGTGATTGTCACTCAATGCCCTCTTCAGGACCAAGACACTCATTCCCTCAGATGCCAAGAATAATGGCTGCTAAAGGCTCAGAGTGAGTCCCTCCTTTATGATTGCCCTCAGTGGAAGAGTTACCTCACCTTAGTACACATCCCATTTGGGGGGACAACCCATATCCAAGGAGCAAAATGTAACCAGGTGGCCATTATACTAGGAGTTTCATGGTACTCTTGCTGTGTCCTTTGGAGGAAACACTCCCTTTTGCGGTTCAGGACCTCTAGACTTCAATGCTCAGAGTTGCTAAGACACAAAGCATAAATTCTCCCTGGGCCTTCCCATGGAACAATGAGATGGGGCACTGGCCTTACACAGTATTTCACTTAACATGCCTACTTCTCTCAGCCATTTGACCTTTCCCTCCACTGCCTGCCATGGGAGACCTGGGTCCCTACTTTATTTGGTGTAGCTTTCCTTTCTCTAAGCCTACAGCAGGATCATTGCCGGGATATTCTAAATTGTGTCACTGAAAACTGCCCTCCCTCAGACTGACAATCTCTCCATTATCCAACTTTATGTCCTTACCCCTTAATCCCAGTGCCCTGGGGATCCACTTACTACCACAGCTACATTTTGACTTGGTCCTGCATTATTTTGTGGTATGGTCTCTTTGCTCCATCAGGCTCAGCACTTTTGTGCTTCAGTTATGGTGTGACATAAAAGTAATTACTATTTTTGTAGCCAATGGGAGAATAGGGCTAGATCATGAGAGGAGTGTATATATTGTCTTGCAAGATTGAGAACTATGCATTATTTTCAAGCAAGGGGGAAAGGTAGCTGTTACAGGGGAGAATGGACCACTCTTGCAGAGAGTTCAGAGGCACCTGGGAATTCAAAATATTTAATTTTGTTGTCCCAGATTCCCCTCTTGAATCTCAGATCTCATATGCTAATCAGGGACCTGACTGTGGTATAGCAGACTTGCTAGAGTTGAGAATTCAGCCTTCTCTTGATCTCTATTATCCTTTTAATAAATGCCCATGCCTGATTCTTAGCTTTTTCTACTTCTAGCTAGCTGAATGTCTCTTCATATGCTGTCACAGAAGGCCTCTAACTTTCATACTTTACCTTAAATTAGTGATTAATTATCATTATATTTTATTGTTTTTCTCCAATGTATTGGTCCCTTGGAAGAGCCATCAGATTCCATAGTCCTTATGATTACTATATGCCCCAAACTATTCAAATACTTGAAATATTGCAATGATCAAAGCAATTACTTTTACCAGTACCCCATCTGAATTTAGCATTGGTCAAAGTTTTAATAATTGCACAGCTGTTGCGGACTGAGGTTATCAATAAGTCATTGTCTTAATCTGCTCATGCTGCCATAACAAAATGCCTTGGAGGACTTCCAGTCAAGATGGAGAAGTAGGGAAATCTGTGCTCATCTCCTTCCATGACCACATCAAAATTACAACTAAATTATAGAACAGCCATCCTTGGGAACCACCTGAAGATGAAATGAAATGAACTCCTAGAACTAATGATATAAAGAAGCAGACATCTTGAGACTGGAAGGTGAGGTGGTAATGCAAAACAGGCTAGCCTCACACCTACATTGGTGGTTAAGAATCAGGAAGGCTATATTGCCTGAGGAGGTCCCCAGAGGTAGCAAGGAGTCCCAAACCCACAATGGGCTTCCCAGCCCGGAGCACCAATGCAGGGAAAAAGAGTCTCCACAACATCTCTCTGTGAAAATCATCACACTTCTGTCCAAGTGCAACAACATGCTGCTGTAGACACAGGCATCCTATTTTATAATAGACAATTATGCAAATTGACCATACCTCTGACACACCCACAAACCACGCCCACCATCCAATCAGAGCGAGTATGCAAATTAACCCAAACCAAGATGGCTACAGCCACAGAGAGCAAGGTTTCCTAGGTAACAGAGGAAGCCAAGCTTTCTGCCAGCTGTTGCAGGCCTAAGCCTCCACTCAAGCTACAAAGTTTCAATTTTAGAAGGTAAACAAATTCAAACAAATGGCGGCAGAATGGAGCTTGAGAGAGCAGGCCAGGGTTGCTGCCGGCAACAGGGGAAGCAAAGCTTTCCGCACACCCTGGCCGGGCCCACCTGCTTAAGGCAACAAAGTTTCAATTATAACCCCAACACAAATGGCTTCGGGCCTCGGAGGGAGCCCCAGGCTTGGCTCTGCTCCAGGCTACAAAGTTTCAATTGTAGAAGGAAAATAAATTCCAGATACCAGGGCCTCTGCTTGCGTTGCCATGGTGCATGACCGGCCTGAAAACCACCACAGGCCCCTGGCTCAGGCCGCCCCACGCCCCAAGGGAACCCCACCCTGATCAGGGACACCCTTCAGGGCAAACCAGCTGGCCCCCACCCCTGTACCAGACCTCTATCCTATCTAATAAAAGAGTACTATGCAGATTGATCATCACTGCAACACACAATATAGCTGCCCCCATGTAGTCAAAGATCCTGCCCCCATGTGGACACAAGATGGCCACTACAAGATTGCCAGCAGTAGAGGGCAGTTGGGAGGCACCCGGCCTGCAAGGGAGGGCAGTTGAGAAGGACCAGGCCTGCAAGGGAGGACAATTGGAGGTGATCAACCCTGCAGGAGAGGGCAGTTAGGGGTGACCAGGCTGGCAGAGGAGGGAAGTTGGGGGCAAACAGGCTGGCCGCAGAGTGGTTAGGGGGTGATCAGGCTGGCAGGCAGAAGCGGTTAGGGGCAATCAGGAAGGCAGGCAGGCAAGCAGTTGGGAGCCAGCAGTCCTGGATTGTGAGAGGGATGTCCGACTGCCCGTTTAGGCCCGATCCCTTGAGGGGTCCCAGATTGGAGAGGGTACAGGCTGGGCTGAGGGACAACCCCCCTCCGTGCACGAATTTCGTGCACTGGGCCTCTAGTCCTATATAATAAAAGGGTAATATGCAAATCAACTGAATGGCAAAACTCGGTTGCTATGACATGCAATGACCACCAGGGGGCAGACGATCAACACGGGAGCTTCCCCCTGGTGGTCAGTGCACTCCCACAGGGTGAGTGCTGCTCAGCCAGAAGCTGGGCTCACACCTGGCGAGCAAAGCTGTGGTGACAGGAGCCTCTCCTGCCTCCAAGGCAGTACTAAGGATGTCTGACTGATGGCTTAGGCCCACTGTGGGACATCCCCTGAGGCCAGGCTGAGGGACCCCCCCACAGTGCATGAATTTCGTGCACCAGGCCTCTAGTCTTCTTAATGGGCCCTAGCATGGACTCACTCCTCACAGACACTTGTCCAAAGCTCCAGCAAAATGACAGCAACTTGAGAAGTGCCAGGGGCATAGAGGGAGAAACTGAATTGAATAGTTCAGGGTGAGGGCTGGAGGGGTAGCTCTCTCCAGGATAGAAGTGCTGGCAGGTATCCTTGATCCTTTGTTGAGATGTTTTCCCCAACCAGCCAGCAGGCTCAGGCAAGTGCCAAATCTGAGTCTCTATTAATCTGGCTAACATTGCTCACCCCACCCTAGTGATTCCCTTAGACTCCACCCTACCCAAATCATGTGCCAACCTTAACCTCTTTCAGTGACTGTTCTTCACAAGCAGCTGATCACAGCCCTTGCTGGGGGTTTGTTTACCTAAAATCTCTTGAAGGTCTATAAACTCCAAAGAAGTACCACTGGCTTCAGCGTGCCCTGTACCTCTTGCTAAGTGTCCCCAAACCTGATACCACTGGCAGCCAGGCTCAGTTCACAACACAGCCTCTTCTGGGCACCTCCGAGCCCAGAACAGGCAACTACTAATTGCAGATCACTTTGTAGCTCCTACCTGCTGGCCTTGGGCCAGGCACAGGCAGCAGTTTGACCTCTGAGTACACCAGAGCCTCCCACTCCCCAAGAAGCTCCAAACCAACACACCTGGTGGCTAGCTTTAAACCACATATGGGAACCACCCAATTAGCTCCACAACAAACCCAAAGGGTAGATTCAGCAGGCACCAGAGCACTGCTAAATCAAATCTTGTTCAATGGGGTAAAGTCAGAAATGAAGAATACAATAACTGAAATGAAAAATACATTAGATGGAATCAACAGCATATTAGATGAAGCAGAAGATCACTTCAGCAATTTGGAAGACAAAGTAGTGGAAGGCACACAATCAGAATAGCAAACAGAAAAAGAATTTAAAAAATGAGGATAGCACTGGCCAGGTGACTAAGTTGATTAGAGCATCATCCCATGCATCAAAAGGTTGCGGTTTTATTCCTGGTCAGGGCACATACCTAAGTGGTGGTTCAAACTCCGGTCAGGGTGTGCGCAGGAGGAAACTGATTGATGTTTCTCTCTCCATTCCTTTCTCTCTAAAATCCTTAGGTGAGGTCTGAGGGGGTGAGGGGGGGGGGAATGAGGATAGTTTAAGGGACTTCAAGGACAACATCAAGCATAACAACATTTGCATCACAGGGGTAAGAGAAGAGAAGGAGAAGAGAAAGAGCAAGAGATTGAAAACCTATTTGAAAAAATAATGACTTAAAACTTTCCAAACCTGGTGAAGAAAATAGACATACAAGTCCAAGATACACAGAGAGACCCAAACAAGATGAACTCAAAGAGGCCCACACCAAGACACATCATAATTTAAATGCCAAAGGTTAAAGACAAAGAATGATCTTCAAAGTAACAGGTTAAAAACAGTTAGTTATGTATAAAGGAGTTCCAAAAGGACTGTCAGCTGATTCCTCAACTGAAATTTTGCAGGCCAGAAGGGATTGGCAACAAATATTCAGAGTGATGAGAAGCAAGGGCCTACAACCAAGATTACTCTACCAGGCAAGGTTATAATTAAAAATGAAGGGGAGGTGTAGAAATTCCTGGAAAGAAAAATCTAAAGGAGTTTATCCACACCAAGCAAGGATTAAAAAAAAAAAAGTTAAAGGGACTTCTTTAAAAAGAAGAAAAAAAAATATCAAAGTATGAATAATAAAATGACAATAACTACATACCTATGAATAATTACTTTAAATATAAATTGATTAAATGATCCAATCAAAATATATAGGGTAGCTGAATAGATAAGAAAACAAGACCCATGCATATGCTGTCAACAAGAGACCCACTTCAGATCAAAAGACACACACAGACCAAAAATAAAAGAATGAAAAAATATATTGCATGCAAATGAAAATTCAAAACATAGCTAGGGTAGAAATATTTATAGAAGATAAAGTAGACTTTAAAACAAATCTATAATAAGAAACAAAGGAGGGCATTTCATAACAATAAATGGATCAATCCAACAAAAGGAAATAACCTCTGTAAACAATTATACACACAATGTAGTGGCACCTAAATATATAAAGCATATATTGATGGACATAAAGGAAGAGATTGACAGTAACACAGACATAGTAGGAAACTTAACACATCATTGACATTAATGCAGAGATCTTTTAGACAGAAAATCACAAGGGAATAGCAACCTTAAATGACACATTAGACCAGATGGGTTTAATTGATATTTTAAAAAAATTACCACAAAGCAGAATATACATTATTTTCAAGTCTACACGGAACTTTTTCCAAAATA
This sequence comes from Eptesicus fuscus, assembly GCF_027574615.1. Lineage (NCBI taxonomy): Eukaryota > Metazoa > Chordata > Mammalia > Chiroptera > Vespertilionidae > Eptesicus > Eptesicus fuscus. Next base: position 23,249,203 of record NC_072487.1, on the reverse strand, counting down.
GACCCAAAAGAAGTTGGGCCCCAGAACAAGTCTCAATAAATTTAAGAATATTGAAATCATATCAAGGACCTCTTCAATCACAATAGTATAAAACTGAATATCAATTACAAGAAGAAAACTGAAAAACACAGAAACACCTGGTAGCTAAATAACATGCTACTAAACATTAAATGGGTTAACGAAGAGATCAAGGAAGAAATCAAAAGATACCTTGAGACAAATGAAATGGAAAACACAGTGATCCCAAATCTATGGGAGACAGCGTGGTACTGGCATAAAAACAGACGCATAGATCAATGCAACAGAATACAGAGTCAAGAAATAAATCCACACCTATATGGTCAATTAATCTATGCCAAAGGAGACAAGAATATACAGTGGGAAAAAGACAATCTATTCAATAAATGATGTTGGTAAAACTGGGCAGATACATGCAAAAAATGAAACTAGACTGCTTTCTTATATCATATACAAAAATAAATTCAGAATGAATTAAATACTTAAATGTAAGACTCAAAACCATAAAACTCCTAGAAGAAAACATAGGTCATAAACTCTCCCACATTGCTCTTAATAGTATTTTTTTAATGTTTTCTTGGACAAAATAAACAAAGAAACAATAAACAAATGGGACTACATTAAATTAAAAAGTTTTACACAGCAAAGGAAACCATAAGAAAAGATAACCTACTTAGTGGAAGAACATGTTTGCCAATGATACATTCAAAAAAGAATTAATATCCAAAATAGATAAGGAAATCAGATAACTTAACACCAAAACAACAACAAAATCCAATTAAAAATGGACAAAGGACATGAATAGACATTTGTCCAAAAAGGACCTATAGATGGACAATAAAGATGCTCAGTGTCACTAATCACCAGAAAAAATGCAAATTAAAACCACTATGAGATATCACCTCATACCTGTTAGAATAGTTATCATTAATAAATCAATAAACAAGTGGTAGCAAGGATGTGGAGGAAAGAAAACCCTCATGCACTGTGAGTGGAAGTGCAGACTGGTGCAGCCACTATGAAAAACAGTATGGAGGTTCTTAAAAAAATTGAAAATGGAACTGCCTTATGATCCATAAATCCCACTTCTGGGTATTTATCCAAAGAAATCTAAAACCTAATTCATAAAGTTATATGCATCCCTATGTTCATTGCAGTGTTATTTACAATAGCCAAGATCTGGAAGCAACCTAAGTGTCTATGGAGAGACAACTGGATTAAGAAGATGTGGTACATGTATACAATGGAATATTACTTGGCCATAAAAAGAATGAAATCTGACCATTTGCAAAAACATGGATGGACCTAGAGGGTATTATGCTAAGTTAAATAAGTCAGACAGAGAAGGAAAAATACCATATGGTTGCACTTATATGTGGAATCTAAGAAATAAAACAAACAGAAACAAACTCACAGATACAGAGAACAAACTGTTGCCAGATGGGAGGGAGGTGAAGGGATTAAGAAATATAGATTGGAAATTACAAAATAATTATGTGAGTCTAAAGTACAACATAGGGACTATAGTCAATAATATTATAACAACTATGTATGATATATAAATGTCTAACCATCATGCTGTATACCTGAAACTAATATAATATCAAATGTCAACTATAATTGAAAAAATATTAATTAAGAAAAACCACCATGGACTAGGTGGCTTAAACAACAAGAAAGACATTTATTTTATGACATTTGTGGAGTCTGTAAGTCCAAGATCAAAGTATCAATACGATTCTCTCCCTGGCTTAAGATAGCTGCTTTCTTTTTCTTTTTCTTTTTTTAATATATTTTATTGATTTCAGAGAGGAAGAGAGAGGGAGAGAGAGACAGAAACATCAATGATGAGAGAGAACCATTGATTGGCTGCCTCCTGCATGCCCTCTACTGGGGATCAAGCCTGCAACCCAGGCATGTGCTCTTGACCAGAATCGAAACTGGGACCCTTCAGTCCACAGGCTGACACTCTATCCATTGAGCCAAACCAGCTAGGGCTAGCCACTTACTTGATGTGTCCTCACATGGTGAAGATAAAGATATATATACTAGTGTGTGTGTGTGTTTTCTTATGAGGCCACCAATCTTATCCTTTTTACTTCATTTAACATTACTTATCTCCTAAAAGTCCCTCTCCAAATACAGTCACATTAGGGTTATAGTTTTTGTGGGAAACAATGTCCATAGCAACTACTTAACCACCTTGGATGGAATCCTGTTCCAAAATCCTATTTTAGGACTTGCTTCCTTAGACTATTATTGGCACTAACGGTCAGTTTCCCCAGGAAATAGACTCTGAGATGCTGAGATTTTCATTCAGGTGATTTATTAGGGAATATTCTAGGGAGCAACACCTGCATGAGGATTAAGGAAACAGGACTGAAACTACTGTCATACAGCTGCAGTAGAGTCATCAGTTGATCCCACAGAGAGATCTTTGGAGCTGAGATGGTCATTCAGAGATGTCCCAGATTAAGGTGAGGGGGGTGAACTTTGGTCCCTTTCATAACCAGTCTTTGAGTGTGGGCTGTATATCCTGAGAAGGGGGCGGGACGGGTAACCTTGTGTGAGGCAGCTTTTTTCAGCCAAAGGCAATTTCTGGAGAGGGACCCAGCTGTCATTCTCAGCAGCCAATACTCCTAGAAACTGGGGTAATAAGCATGTTAGTTCTGGAAGATATCTGGGTGGGGGGCTGGGGGTGGCAGGCACAGTAGCATCCACTACCAGAGACAAACAAAAGTTATTGGCCAAATATTATGTGATATGTTAAGACTTACTTAATTGTGAAAAATAGAGCCAGAAGGAGGGAGTTAAATTTGCTTAATTAAATCGCTGAATTTTAAATTGCTTTCTTTTAGTTTTAAACTACTTTTTGAAAATATTTTTGCTTGGTGTGTTTATATTACACTCTAAGATATATATGGATACCACCAAATATATGTAAAACACAAAATATTATAAACCATGCTTATTTTATATAAATAATATATGATACATAGAGCTATTCTAAACAAAATTAATTTCTAAAAACAGAAGCTGAAAGCATTTGGATCATTTTGTTATTACTTACTCCTTTGATTTTTGAAAAAAGAAACTATTAATTTTACTGCTTTAAACCAGTTCTGTGATCTTGTGAATACAACCTTGAACATTAAAAAGTATAGCAACTGTTTTTAAGTTTCATTATATATCAATTTATTTATAAATATATTGTGTGAATTAACACCCATTCCTAATTTGTATCATTCAAAATAGTGACATTTAGTAAGGTGTAAATTATTGACAAGGAAGAGAATTGTTGCCAATTACTTAATATCTTGAATGTTCAAAGAATACTTCAGAAATTATTTTCAGAAACTATAAAACATTTCTCTTATTTGGGTATGACAACTTGAAAGTACTGTAATTAATTCCAACCTGTTTAGAAAAACCTCAGCTGTAAGTATGACTCTATACTTGTATTAATGTTATACGTGAGAAATAATACTTTCTTGTAACAAGATTTCAAAAAATATAGAAATATACCAAAAAATGCAATAGCTGCCTCACCTCCCTCCAACTCTAGTGATAGAGTCAAGTGGTAACCACTCTTAACAATTTGGTTTGTATTTGACCTTGTAAATATTTCACTTCTTATTCGTAGAGTTCGAGATGCCTATATCAGTAGATGTTTTTCATTCAATTTACTTTTTCTTTCCATATATAACAATAGAGCTTTTAACCTTAAAAAAGCATATCTATCCAGAATTTACTTATAGTTCAGTGGAAGAGACAGAAAAATATACAATTATAATACAGAAAATGTTATAAGAAATAACAAATATCAATCTTTTCTCTATTTTTGGATATTTTTAATCTTACTTTAAAACAGGCCAAATTTCAAAATGTTACTTTAAAAGATTCACCAGAAGTTCCTGAAAGAATTTATGCTATTTAAAACTTGATTTCTAGAGATCTACTCTTATCAATTGAGAGAAGCACTTCCACTATTCTTTCCTTTGGTTGTAGCAAATACAAGATGCTCTTTGAGTAGGGCACTCTACTTCTGTGCAAATATAAGTGTGTGAGAATTATACACTATCATAAGTAGAGCTTACAGTTGACTCATATCATATAACTGTGACCTTCACCAATAGCTTTAATTATGCATATTAATCATTTCAGAATGGATGTGGGGGAAAGAGCACTTTTGTTCTGCCTATAGAAAATCCCTATTATGTAATAACTAGAGGCCCAGTGCACGAAGTTCATGCACAGGGGAGGGGGGTCCCTCAGCCCAGCCTGCACCCTCTCCAATCCGGGACCTCTCGGGGGATGTCCAACTGCTGGTTTCGGCCCCATCCCTGCTGGCCTGGTTGCCCCCTAACTATCCAGAAGGAAGTTGGACGTCCAGAAGATGTCCCTGCGGGATGGGGCCAAAACTGGCAGTCGGACATCCCTCTTGCAATCTGGGACCGCTGGCTCCTAACTGTTTGCCTGCCTGCCTGCCTGCCTGATTGCCCCTAACTGCCTCTGCTTGCCTGTCTGATCGCCCCCTAACTGGTCCCCCACCAGCCTGGTCGCCCCCTAACTGCCCCCCTGCTGGCCTGTTTGCTCCCTAACTGCCCCCCTGCCAGCCTGGCCATTCCCTAACTGTTCCCCTGCTGGCCTTCCTGATCACCCCTAACCACTCTACCTGCCTGCCTGATTGCCCCTAACTGCCTCTGCTTACTGGCCTGATGCTCCCCTAACTGCCCCCCTGTTGGCCTGGTTGCCCCCTAACTGCCCCCCTGCTGACCTGGTCACCCTCTAACTGCCCTCCCTGCCAGCCTGGTTGCCCCCTAACTGCCCCCCTGCTGGCCTGGTGCCTCCTAACTGTCCAGAAGGAAGTCGGACGTCCAGAAGATGTCCTGTTGACCAGGTCTAATTAGCATATTACCCTTTTATTAGTATAGATAGTTTAGAGATAACATTCAAAAAGAATAACATATTCAATAAATAAAAAAATTATGCTGGCAATTCAAGCTCTCATGCCAACAATCATCATAATCACTTAACCAAAACTAATTTGTCAAATAAGTCTCTTGCATATTTTTTCCCCTAAAGCTATTTTTACTTGTTATCCCATAGTCTCACACTGTCCAAACATTGAACACTGGATTCTTCCTCTTTTCATTTCAGACTTTTCCTTTTTACTCATAGTCACATATCTAGACTTATAGCCCACACTTCTTTCCAGAGCTCCTGATCTACACATCTAACTGATCACTGAGTATGATCTAGGCTTTTCCTTTACTCTTATCCTCCAAATCAGGTAAACCATTAACATCTACCAACTCCCTTAGCTTTAAAATATTTTCTCTCTTCTCTGTCCTTACTGCTTCTGCCTTAGCTTAGTCCCCCAACATCTCTTGTATGGATTATTGCAATTGTTTCCCAATTATTCCTTCTACCTAAAGTTTTATTCCCTACTCATCTATTTTGCACATTATTTCCAATATGCAAACCGAATCATGTCATTCTTTGGGTTAAAAATTTTAATGTGACTCCACTGTCTACAAGAAAAAGTGTAGAGTCCTTGACCTGGCAGAGAAGGCTCACCATCGCTGGTCCCTGGTTGCTTCTCCAGCCCACAGCATCCCACCCCTCCCTGACATTTGCACAGTCATATGAACACATTCTTCAGATTCAATCATGGCTCAGGCCACTGGGCCTATTCCCTTTGCCTGTAGTTTCCATTTCTGTCTCACCAACTTGGTAAAGTCCTCATAATTTTGATCTTCATTTCTTATGGAGAATGAAAGATAGTCCGACTAATATTGAGCTCTAATGGACAGTGGGAAAGAGTCATAAACCAGGACTTTCCTGAGAAAACTGGAAAGTATTATCCCTCACCTATAAGTACTATTGATTATTCCCTTTTCCTGGTGCTTCTTACCTTATGTCAACCACTATCCTAGTACTTATTGCATTGTATTGGAATGATTTATAGATCTCGCTCACCTACCAGGGCCTTGAGAATTAAACACAATGCTTTATTCATATTTGTATTAACAGCAAATCTGATCAGGTCATCAATAAATGATATGTGATAGAAACTCTATAATGGGATTACACCAATAAAGGAACCAAGTTTACTGAAGCTGGTCTTCCAAAGCCATACACCTTACTAAATTTTAGATCCCCATTAAACCAGTCTGATGGTAGTAAGTTCCATGTGCTCATGTCAGGATAATTCTTGGAACCAATTTTGGAGACAGTGTGAGCAGCCAGGATCAGGAAGGTGTAGACATGTTTAACAAACAATATAAAGGACTAGGTAGTGCCCAGAACCATACATCAAATGGAAGCCAGATGCAGATGAATTAAGAGTGGAGGACTACCCAGTAGGAAAGCAATGATCAGGTAAAATATATGGTCAAAACTCAGAAGAAGGAATCAGAACAACCAACATATGACACCAATGACAAATAATCATAATAATTGGGCTGATTTAACCTTAGCCAGTTTTGCTGGTGGAACTTGGGGTTTGGGGCAAGTGGAGAAAGAGAATGTGAAATAAGTAGAATTAGTTGGCAGCAACTGTACCAATTGATTTTAAATCTCTCTCTCTCTCTCTCTCTCTCTCTCTCTCTCTCTCTCTCTCTCTCTCTCTTTCACTTTCTTGCTCTCACTCTCTCCCAGGTTCATACTTTAATGAAGTCCATACATATACATGTAAGCATATGTGCAAATTTTAGTATGCACATATCTGTGTGTTCATCAGATCACACACTCTATATAAGCAACAAAAAATTTTATTTTATCCATTCATTTAATTCTATAGAATTTAGGTTTTCCTAAATATGCAATTTTTAAATTACTAGAAATTAGCTAAGCCAGAGATATTGCATGTTCTTGCCAATGAAATAAAAGTTTCTTAACAAGGGGCAGAATATTATTTTGATTACTCAAAGTTTTATTGCTTAACTTGAATATCCCCTCCTCAGAGAGGCCTTCTGAAATCTTCACTTACATTATTCCAGTGGGGGCACAAAATATGCCCAATACAAAAATAGATTCTAGTCTGTAACCCATTTTATTTGGAATTAGACATATTTTAACCCTATTTCCTCATCAATCTTTAGAGAGGCAGAAAGCCTGAAAGAGCTAGGACCCTTATACACTTGATAACACTGACTCTCTTCAATAAATAATTTCCATTGTATCATTTCCATTTAAAGTTGTTTTTTTCCACTGATTCACTCTCCAAGAAACATTAGTAATGTTCCCCTTGGTGTTTTGCCTCTTTGAAGCTTGGTCTGGCCACTCTTCTCCACCGCTGTTGTGTTCTTTGTTAGCAGTGAAGCCACCATCTGCTTAAAAAGGAGGGTCCTTTAATGGGACTTGAAATCTAACAGTGTTGCCTGAGGCAAAAGTCTGAAGTTAGAATTTGGCGCACAACCATCTTTGCTTTCAGCACGGATGCAACCACCTCCCCCTGGGCACCCAGCATTCTCTTGGGTTCTCTTGTTTATAGACCTCCCCTGTAGATCTGCCTTTCCAGACTGCATCCATCCTCTTCTGTCAAAATCCCTCTCATGTCCCATTCCATCTCGGGCAACTGTCTTCTATAAATCAACGTGGTGAACAAATCCCTGCTAAAGTGTTGCTAACTTATGTCCTGAATTGACAAAATTGTTCAACCAAGGAAAAGGGGTAAATCTCTATGGTGCAATTTTTGGCCAGAAAAGAATACATTTGGTAGCTCAGCCATTCTGTTGCCCACTTCCCCAAAAATGTATCACCTTGGTTGCTGCCAATCCAGTCAGCATTTGAATGGGCTAGGTCAGTGGTCGGCAAACTCATTAGTCAACAGAGCCAAATATCAACAGTACGGTTGAAAATTTCTTTTGAGAGCCAAATTTTTTAAACTTAAACTTCTTCTAACGCCACTTCTTCAAAATAGACTCACCCAGGCTGTGGTATTTTGTGGAAGAGCCACACTCAAGGGGCCAAAGAGCCACATGCGGCTCGCGAGCCGCAGTTTGCCAACCATGGGGCTAGGATAATGTCAATATTTGATTTTAATTTTCATGAGTTGTTGCTTTGTAAAACTATTCTAAAATATGCTGCCCACTCTTTGTTAATAAAACACATTTAAATAGGCACGAGGTTGCTAAAAACCTAACTGCAGAGAGGCAATTTGAGAGCGTGTGACAGGTGAAAATAGGTAACCACCATGGAGAAGAGCCTTTGGAGCTTTCTCTGCATAGGAGATATATTGCTTCCCCCCTAACCTAGGTTGGTCTGCCACCCTCCCACCCCCGCCCTGGTGTGCTCAGCAGGCATTTTATAAATTATATTCCATAGGAGGCATTTTGGAGAGGGCATTGTGCAGTGCACATTAGCAAAATGTACTTCTGTACTTCTGTACTTCTGTGAATTTGTGAATTAGCACATTGCACTAATGGCAGCCATAGCAGTAGAACGAAGTTAATGAGAAACTCCAAATGAAGCAAAAGAAGCTCTGTCTTTTAAGAAATTGCAACCACTAATACTGAAAACTTTCTTGACTACAAGGAAATAAACCAACATGAATGACTATAAGGCAAAGCAGATAATGAATCAGATGCGCAAATACTGCTGGACTAATTGAATAAAAGAAACAAAGTATCCTATATAATAAAGAGGTAATATGCAAATTGACTGTCACACCGTTACACAAGATGGCCGCACCCATGTGGTCACAAGATGGCCAGCAGGGTAGGGTAGTTGTGGGCAATCAGGTAAGCAGGGGAGGGCAGTTTGGGGCAACCAGGCCTGCAGGAGAGGGCAGTTGGGGGGGAACAAGCCTTCAGGGGAGGGCATTAGGGGGGGACCAGGCCTGCAGGGGAGGGCAGCTGGGGGGGATCAGGCCTGCAGAGGAGAGCAGTTGGGGGCGACCAGGCCGGCAGTGAAGGGCAGTTAGGGGCGACCAGACCGGCAGGCAAGGGCAATTAGAGGTGACCGGGCTGGCAGGGGAGGGCAGTTGGGGGCTATCAGGCCAGCAGGGGAAGGCAGTTGGGGGCCATCGGGCCGGCAGGGGAGCAGTTAGGCATCAATCAGGCTGGCAGGGGAGTGGTTAGGGGGTGATCAGGCTGGCAGGGAGAAGCAGTTAGGGGCAATCAGGCAGGCAGGCAGGTGAGCTGTTAGGAGCCATCAGTCCTGTATTGTGAGAGGGATGTCCTGTGGGATTGGGACTAAACTGGCAGTTGGACATGTCCCGAGGAGTCCCAGATTGGAGAGGGTGCAGGCTGGGCTGAGGGACACCACCCCAGTGCACAAATTTCGTGCACCAGGCCTCTAATTATAATAGATTATAACTTCCTGTAGGGGAGAGAGTGGTGGTCAACCTATACTCTGTATTTGACATGTATTTGTGTGTGTATAACATTTATGCTTATGTTAATTCACAGTATCTGTTAAAAATTTACTACCATATATTGATTTCATCATTCCTTTTGTTCTTTTATTATTAGAGTTATAGGTAAAAATTTGCATTAAAATAAATACATGAGAATCCTGAATTGGAATTAAGATTCTGTGGAATTCTAGTGTACTATCTCTGCTTAAAGCATTTTAATGGCTTCCGATGACACTTAGAATAAAATCCTAACTTAGTTAGCAGCCTCAGGCTCTTAGGTCCTCCCTAGCCTGAGGTCAGTCAGTTCTCAACTTGATCAGGGCAATCCAACCATCCTTATCTTTCTTGAGTGCCCCTAACACTCATTCTTGCTGTAGGGCCCTGCCTCATGCTGTCCACTCTAGCAGCTGAGCATTCTTGCTGTCTGCTCTTATTATGGCTGACTCCTTCCAATTCAGGTCTCCAATCACCACATTTAAACTGATTTTACCTTATTTCCCCTACCACCACTGTTACCTACCATCAGTCAATTTCTTTCCTTATAGTACTTATCACAGGCATGCTTTTTTCTCTCTGTTTTTGTTCAGTAGTGTGTTTCCTGCTCCTCCCATTATACTGAAAGCTGCATAAGGGTGAGGACCACATCTACCTTGTTCACTTTATATCCTGGACCTAGCATGGTATCTGGTTTTTATTAACAGTTTCTCTTAGCTGGGATTGGTTGCATAGAGATATTTTCAAGGTAAACCATAAGTACTAATTCTTTATCGGGAGGGCCCATCCCCAGGCAGAAACACTGAGAGAAAAAGAAAGTAAAATATGGAAGAAGGAGAAACAAATATAAGGTCACAGTCAGGGCTCTCCATCATCAAGCTGGCTGCAGATTTGCAAGATGCATAGCCAGTTGGTCAGACAAGAAGAATGCTTCCAGGTAGGCTAAACATAATCACTGTGATGTGGAATGGTGGAATGAAGAGGGGAAGGGAAAACATTATATTCTGTCCCTTTTCTCTTTGACCAAGGTTCTCCAATATTCAGTTAACTGCCCAATCTCTTATAGTGCCATCCCTGCACAGTTACTAGGGAAGCTGGATTACATGCTGTGTGTTGTGGTGCTTCATTGGAGTTACAGTGGGGTAGCAGGAACAAGAGACTGTCCAGATCTGATCAGGTCAAGCCTGGGTTCCAGATCTATGCGGCTTCCATCACAAATGGCATAACAGAGGTGACATTAGGGCTCAGCACTCACTGGGCAGGGGGGGAGAGGGGGAACGGGACTAAGAAAGTGGGTGTTGCCCAGAGATGAGTAACTTCAGCTGCAGCCATGGAATTACCAGTAGCAGCCAGAGCTCTCCATGACCAAAAGCCCAAGGGCCCAGGAGATAGGTGAGGCCAAAAGAGTTGGAGGAGGTGCATAAGCCTCATGTATTTTGATGCTCAACCTGTGTTTGTTGAGTAAATCACGAAAGAATGTATAAATTTCATGCTGTTGGTAGGCCACCTTAGTAAGCAGATTCCTTTAGAGCCTGAATATCCTCTGTTTGGAAACTACCTTTCTTAGCATGCTAAATTACTTACTACCACCAACTTACAACATATCAGAACCTATTCAATATATCCCAGTTCTACCCTGTATTTCTAGCTCAATGTACCAACACTCTCCTCCTCCTCTCAGCATACCTACAGTCCTCTACCCATTATCAATCTGTCACAGCATCACCTGCTTTGGTCTAGTCCATTTTTCTATATCTCAACAGATCAATCAGCATCTATTTATGGGTGTCTAGTGTGGATAGGTATCATAGAAGGAGTTATTGACTAGCAGTTCAGGGATCTGGATCCCAATCTTATCTCAGCTCCAATTTCATGCATGATGGTCTTAGGGCAGGCTTGACCATTGGGAATCCTAGTATGAGATCAGAGGAGAAAAGTAGAAATCTGAGTATGAGTGGCTTTGAAGATGGAGGAAGTAATCTGGCTGATGCTTAAAGAGGATAGCTAGGAGCTCAAATCATAAGGTCCAAATGGCATGCAGATTTGGGGTTTAAATTGAGTTGCCATTGATATTTAAATGGGGTTGATATAGTGAGTGGAGACCTGCATAATTGAAGCTCAAGACAGAGGAGGGCAGTTTTACCTTATTTTGACCTGTTTTGTCATTTGGTTGGTTTTGGAAAAAGATTTAAACCCTGAAGCTTAGAATATATGAAGCTGATACCAGCTGCCTCATAGAAGAGCCCAGCAAGGAGAATGGAGCTGAACTTGATTGAGTATCTGCTATGTCCTAGTCTGAGTACATACAAATATTCCATGTTCCAGTTGAATTGACCCTCACCAAAACTTCGTGTGCAAGTTTTATCATTTCTGTTTTAGAGATGAGTAAATTGAGCCCAACTAAGGTTATGCACCTTTTCTAATTGAAGGCAGTCAGATTTGTTTGATTCCAAAGTTTATGGCCTCTCACCACTAACTTATAGAGAGTTCTGGGGAGGCAAACTTCTAGATGCCTAACCCAGCAGTCTTGGGGCCAGGGCAGGGCTCCAGTCCCAACTGGGTTTAGGGGTTGAACTCACTCCAGACACTCCCTACATGTATAGCCACCCTCAGTGCCTCCACTTCCTGTGTATAAAAGAGATAAAATTTCTTGTCAACTGTGCCTAGAATTTATCTTTTTGTCTCATTTACTAAAACTGTTATGTGAACTAAAGAACAAACAAAATGAAAAGGTAAGGTTACTATCCTCAGGAAAAAGAATATTCATAAAGTTGTTATTAGCAATACCGGATAGGATGCAATGACTCTTGGGGTGTGTGTCCATGTGTCTGTGAGACAGGTATGATAGAAAAAGATTCCAGGGGGATAATCATTTTGGAAGGGGGAGCGGAAAGCAAGAATGAGGTCCTGGTATAGAATGAGGGATGTGGAGAAAGGTTGCATAGGGGAGGGAAAGGTGGGATCTGAGGAAGTCGGAGTCTGTCCTCAGGATCACTGGGATAGCTTCTATAGTCCCACTAACACAGATAAAATATTTGGTTATTAAAACTCTCTTCCTCTGCCCCCTCCTCAAAATATACACAGGAATATAAACTATAACCCTCCTCCCCCAAAATCTCTGCAATCATTTTCCATTTGGCTTCTTGTCCCAGTTGCAGGATTAAAAGAGATGTTACCTACTCTTCGTCATCTCATAATTTGCGCCCCATCCCTTAATGCAAATATAGGTAGTCTACTTGCTTTCCAACCCCTGAAATGTTCAAGGGAGAGGCAAGGAAGAAAGAATACTAGAATATTAAAAATAAAATAAAAAATGTAAAGCTTTCTTTGAAGTTAAGGAATCATTTATTTAGGATTCCATTTTCTGTTCTCTTTAATTGAAATAAAGCAATGGAAATGAAAAACTTGTGTCAAGGAGATGGCACACATGTGTAGAGACAAATAGCTCAGTCTGAAATGGAGTAATAGATAATAGCATTCATGGTTGAGTAGACTATACTTAAAATTACATACAGACTTCCTGCGTGAGCTAGTTTCTCATTCAATCACAGCTTTCCTATGCATTATCGTTTTTGGAGCCTGAACAGTTTATGCTTAATCTTACCCAAACGGTAACGTTTTTAGAAGTTGAACATACTGTTCCTAGTTGCTTTTGAGCTATGCATGGATAATGAAAAAAATCACATTTCTACTTTCACAACAATGAAAGATAACTTTTTGTGTATGGATAGCTCAAACCCAGCCAAATTATAAAGCTGAAACTTTCCATGTGTCTACTCCTTGAGGCAAGTAGATCCCTGGGGTAATGTTAACCCTTTGTCATAAAGATAACAAAGGTATATATAAAGCCCACCTCGCCAGCCTACATGTACTAATGTCTTAACACTAACAACTGAGCCTGATATTTTTTCCAATTTTAAAAATATTTAACTACAAAATCTTTCAAATAAACTATAAAGAATAGGAAAAGGAACCCATTGCCTAAATATGACAAGTATTCAAATCGTGCCAGGTTTGCTTCAGAAATGCTTCAGGCGGGAAATGTGATGCATGCACAGTATAGCCCTCTCCCAGCCCCCCTCTCAGAGGCCATCCTCAGTGACATAGCTGGCATCCTGAAGCAATTGGTATTCCTCTCTATCCGTGCTTTTGAGAAATGCTTAGCATATATATATATATACATATATACATCATTACAAATATGTATTCTAAACATATACTAGGATGTAACTGGTGGCATGTTGTACTTATTCTTTTGCAATCTGCTTTTTTTCACTCAGCATTTTGTTTTTGAGAATTATCCATGTTGATGCAGATAGAAAGTTAAACAGTATTTCAGACAGTGAAAACACCCCAGCTCACTGAGGAAGTCTTGCAAAGGCCACACGGCACTCTGTGGTCGTACCTGGAAACTGCCTCATTTTCAGGTGCCTGACCACTCTTCCCTCAGCTAGGAACTGCAGACTGTTCTGAAGACCAGGCTGGTAAACCCGGGACTCATGGATCCAGTTGTCCCCACAGCTGACACTCTCAAGGCTGGTGGAGCAGCCATTCTTAAGGCACAGACTTCACCAGTGTCTTCAGGCACCGGTGTCCTAATACTTACAGCACCTGATGAACCAAAAGTTTGCTATAAAATAAGAAAGGGCCCCCACACTTTTGTTTAACGATTAAGAGGCCTGTACTTGGGTGTATCTTTTAGGTGTTTCACAGTTTGAGTGAGCTCCTTTACTGGACACAGAGAGGGACAGACAATTCTACCTCCCCCCCCTCCCCACCTCAGGGGGACATCACCGCCTGAGTTGGACTGGGTTGCAAGCTCAAGTTCTAATTGTCAGGATGGTCACTCATGCTCCTCAGATCTTCCAGCTGGGTTTCTGAGCAAGTCTTCTTTCTCTCAAGAAGCCATCATTTTTTTTTCTTAAAATAAATGTTTTTCAGCTTTCCATTCCAAATGTTTTAGATATTTTATTTTCATTCTCATCTTTGACTTCCATGTAAATTTGTGAATGAAAATAGACGCGTGGGGAGGTGAGATGGAGAGGGAAAGCATAATACTCAATGGCATTCATCAGAAACAAACAACAACAACAAAAAACTCAGCTTTGGCTCAACTAGGACGCTTAATATATCAGAACATACTTGAGATTAGAGGTCCATCATGTTTGGGACAGGTAAGCAAGGGGAGGCATTACAAAAACGTGGTCCATGATGACCTCATCCTTTATAACACAACGTCCCTTCATGGGAGAGGTATATAAGATCAGGGTGCAAGCAGAAATATTGAGAGCCAATATCTCTGAAGTTTTACAGAAAAGGTTCTTCTGAAGATAGCAGATTAAATCTACTCAAGCCCCCTGCCATTCCTTTCACATACAGTTTTATGCCTTGGTTGAATATGTATGTGCTGACAGATGAGCACTATTTCATCATTCATACTCAAAGATGTTGTTGTCTTCATCAGCCACAATTCCCATGCATATCCTCTATTCATTAATAGCATAAACATTTATAGAATGTTTCCTATGTGCAAAGCTTTAAATTAGGCACTTACTACAGCATTAATCTTGGTCTAGCTGAAATTGCAATAATCTATAAATGTATTACTCTCCTAGAAGTATGATGTTGCATCTTGCTCATCTGTATATTAATCTTTGATTCAAATCATAGTTCCATCATTCACTGTGTTGGCTTTGATGAGTAACTTAATGTTTTAAAAACATTAGTTATGTGAAATTAATATAGCAATATTTACTGTAGAAATTCAGAGTGAGAATTTAATTTAATGTTTATAGAAAAACAAAGCCAGTACCTAATGAAGATCGGTTACTTTTTTAGGTCCAGAGCATGTTAATTAAGGCTTTCAAGGAGAGTAGAGGGATAATCAATCTTTTTGGAATGAGATTATATAATAAAATGCAAGAAACCTGGTAATAACCACATGGAAATATAAACCAAGCTTAGAAAGTGTGTTTAAACTTCCTAGCAGCTTCCAGTCAATTTCCTCACTATTGCAACTATGCCTGCTTATTTCTAAAAGACAAAGGATACACGGAGATCCTCAACCTTTGTATTTGCTAATCTGTACATTGTAAGTACTTAGCACAGAACTGACTCAGTGTCTGCACAGGGCAGTGCAAGCCAGCATGGGGCTGTGGCTGCCTTTAATTTGGAATCCTAAGTGAACCCCCTCAGCAGGACACCTGAGCTCACATCACCTGCCCTTGTCAATCATTTCGCCTTTTCCTCCAATTCTACTTCAGATGAGACCCCCCAAGGAACGACGGGAAATCATGCCATGCTCAGGGGCTGGCAAAGTTCAGCCTCATCTGAAATCCAAATTGGCTTAACTGCTTCTTGTTTTAAACATAATTTTTAGGGCTTTGATAGTTTGTCTCTAAAGATGCATTTTACAATGGGATGGCTGCAGACAGACAATTAGCTTGCCATAGAAGAATCTTATTTTTAACAGAGTAGATTTAATTTATCCTGCAATCAGCAAAGTCCAGACAAGAAAAAGGCCTAGAGCAACAGAGAAAATGCAGCCTTGACGATGTGCAGAGTCGGCATTTCTCTAGTGGAGCTCAGGCTGTGACAATCATCTGTCCAGTCCATTTGCTCATGACCTTTTTAAGACTCTTCTGAGCGGTGTGACTTTTTCACAACACACATACTAATAACTATCAACGTAATGAGCCAATAAGGGTACATGGCCAGGTAGGGAAGTGACACTGGGTGCAGAATCCATTTTGCTTGGTCACCTCCTTTTTTCACAAGGTCACTAAAGGCTAGCCTGTTTGCTTTCTCCTCCATCATTTTCCTTATACCTCATGTCCTTTCCTCTTTTATTTGTCCATTTTCCCACATACTACTTTATTTTACTTAAAAAACAAAAAGCCCCATTTATTAAATACTCTCAATGGGCCAGGCTCTTTGTATGTGCTTTAGGGATACAGATGCCCCCCTCCCCCAAATGTATACACACTTTGAATAATTAATTCCAATGGGTTAAATCTGAAAAGGAAGAAACATCAACTGAGCTATCAGCTGTTAAGTGTGTATACATTTTGGGGGGACCTTTTATTATCACACTTTCCTCATACAGTAACCCTTCAATCAAGGCATCATTTTTCCTATTTTACCGATGTGGTAACTGAGACATAAGGAAATGAGTTGGATAGTATACAGCCACATAGTGATGTGCAGATCTCATACCCTGATCTGCCTGACTCCAGAAACTATACTCTTAATTAGAACTTCCTATAGCTCCCCACTCCTGATCTTTTTTGTCTTTGAACCTACAGAAGTAAAAATGGCAGTCCTTGCCAATCTCTGGGAACATGACTGTCTACATTTTAACTTTTCTTGGGCATTTTGTAATGTGAGAGAGGGAACTCTGCCAGACTCAAGTTTCCTTAAGCACTGTGCTATCATCTCGTTTTTCATACGATGAATCATCTTTAAAGGCACTGAATTCAGAATCGACCAAAGATTGTCCTTAGATTTTTTAAAACACAGGAGTACATACTGAGCCCAGGAATCGCTCTTTAAGCCCAGCTCCCACTGAGCTGATTGATGAAGCATAAGCAGGTATGCTCAGTCCTCCAAGTGCCAACATGTGCCAAAAGTTCAGTCTTGAGAAATAATATTCAGAAAAAATTTCCTGACAGGTACATGATCCATCATTTTTCACTAGACTAAGCCAAGACACTGGAGCATTGAATAATGTTGGGCTGCCTTTAGAATTACCCTTCCCAAATTTAATTTTAGGACCTCAGTCTGATTAGCAAACTCTACTAACAGGGCCACCAAGTGTGGCAGTGGGGTTCAGCTGCAGGGGGTTCCTTCACATGGATAACGATGTCAGCAGTGTCCTCTGGAGTTGCTCAGATGGCCCCAATTCCTAGAACAGCTCTATGAATGTCACCTTGGAATTTCCTGGAAAGAAGTTTTTAACCCCCCTTGTCCTTCTTTCTCCCTGTACCTGGACTAAAAGAACTCCAAAAAGGAAACTCGCTCCATTGCCGGGAGCAACATGTTTTTCCTGATTAATTGGCATATTTCTGATTCACAATGAACCATTTCCTTGACATTTTTATATAGTTTTCCATAATTTCAGAGAAAGATTTTTGCCCACTTTTAATAATTTCAAGACTTCATGGCATACTTTTTCAAAACTATTATTCCCTTTATCCTAACAACTTCATTTGCATTTTTTAAAGTTACAGAATTGCATAAATTATTAGCCTGCTCAACTCCTTTAGGAATAAGACAAAAAATATAATCATTAATAAACATATAATGTATTCAATAATTTTTAATTTAAAAGCTGTAAATGCTAAGAGTAGATTTTTAAAGTTTTATCACAGGGAAAAAGTCAGTAACTATGTATGGTGATGGATGTTAGCAAGACTGACTTGGTGATCATTTCACAATATACACAAATATCAAATCAGAGTATGGTACCCCTGAAACTAATGTGTTATATGTTAATTCTATCTCAATAAAAACATTAAGAAAATAAAAGCATTATATATTGCAAATGCAATACATGATCATAATGGAGGTATTAATTAGATAATGGAGCTTGTCTAAAGAACATCAAATGAGAAAACAGACTATCAAAGATTATAAAAAAGAAGCAAATAGCAAATACCCATAGCCCCAAACTCAGGTGAGTACTATTTTATAGCCTGTTATTTTTTCCTTCAATGTATCAATGTATGAAACACATTTTCCAAGTTCTTTGAGTGTCTATATAGTAAAATTGTTGGTTGTTTTTTGATGTGGATATTGTATTATATTACATGTATATACTGTAATTTAATTAATGGTTCATTAATTTTGGGCCTTCAAAACATTTCACAATTTTCACTGAACACCTTGTAGATAAATCTTTAAAAGCATCCTCAATTGTTTCTCTGCAATAAATAAACTAGATCAATTTTTAAAGCATTAAGAGAAGTATAATTCTGATGCTAATGAAGGTCAACTCAACTAAGGTGGTGCATCTTTCTCTCCTACATCCTTATTTCTAATTATACTCTTGACCGGTGTTTCTCAAACTTCCTCTTATTTTTTAAATTATATGTTTTATTGATTTCAGAGAGGAAAGGAGAGGAAGAGAGATAGAAACATCAATGCATGAGAATCATTGATCAGCTGCCTTCTGTATGCCCTACACTGGGTATGAAATCCACAACCAGGGCATGTGCCCTGACCAGGGAATTGAACTGGTGACTTCCTGGTTTATAGGTGGACACTCAACCACTGAGCCAAGCCAGCTGGTCTTATTGAAGACAAAAATATCGGTGCTCTTAATGCTTCCAACTTATTTCTTAGCCATATAGCTTCTTACATATTTACAAGTAGGAAATCAGGAATGAATCCATAATGCCCTAGCTATCAATGAGTTCTAGACATAGTCTCTGAAAGGTGGTATCCATCTCTTCACTTTTTCCAGGATAAATAAATGCTCTGTTGAGTTTGGTGAGGCTCATCAAGATAGGAACTCATCCGAGACTGTGATGAGTTCTTATACAGAGGCTACCAGCCTCTGTAGCTATCTTTTTAAAAGTTACTACTAAAAAACCTTTTAACTGACTGCCTCCTAGAGCTTTGCTTCCATTGAGACTACTGGGAGCTTGAGGCCTCCAGATACTTCCATGAGCTGAGCTGATTTTGAAGAAGCTGCTGGTGTTGCTAAATCACAGCAAAAATTGATTTGGTGCTCTTCTATGTCCAGGTTAGGCGAGCCCCGAGGGTTATTCTGGGACTGGTTATTCTGGCCTGGCCTGGTGAGAAAGGATTTTGGATTTTGTCGATGCTGTGCTGGTGTGTGGGGTGGTTACTTGGATTTAACCTCTTTCTTATGGATAAATAGGAAGCCTCAAGTGTACATCTGTTATACTGTAATTCAGGCCGAAACAAAACGAAGTTTTCCACATGAAAAACACACTGGCCTGGCCCCTCTTTTGCCTCCCAGCGTTCTCCCTCACCTTCCCCTCCACCCCCAAGCCTGGTGGGGGCACCACGGAAGGGAGCTTCCTGCGGGCCTGTCTGTATATTGTCTCCATATGCCACTGGGAGACCTCGTCTTGAAGTCAAGTGATAAAGTTGCACTTCTGTTTCCAATGGCACGGGGCCAGGCCGGAGGGAGACTGGCAGCTCTGCGAGCGCCTCGCCGCGCGTCGCCAAGTACAGTAGTGCAGCTGGAAAGCGTTTTCTCACTGTTGTGCCCCAAGACTGCGGTTAGGCTCACATTCCTGCGAATGTGACTAAAAAATGTTTGTGTTTTAGCCACAATCACTAACAAATTATGCTCAGCTATTCATCGCGCAGACCAAAAGAGAGCCTGACCCCATTATCAAAACTCAAACCCAGATGGCGAGGAGTCCCCGCCTAATGAGGGCCGCTCAGTCATTTCAAACAAATTTCTTGTCAATCATGCCACATGGCATATGGGGTCTCCTTTCACAGGCCTCGGAGTGAGGATGCAGAGGCCCTCCGGGGGCCAAGCCGTGCCTTCTTCCTAAAACGAGTTTCTCCCTTTTAAAGAGCCTTTAGAACATGTGCTCCTTCTCTCCTCCTTTTCCTCCCTCCCCTCATCAAGAAAAATTATTCTAGTCCTTCTGTGGAAGCTAGATGGCTGCATCAGACTCAGATCGCTAACTGGAGCAGCCGGGAAGTCTGAACTCTGTTCTTGGCCTGTCACTCAGCGGGGAGGGGAAGACTCAGAGAAGGAGCATGTCGGTCCTTTATCAGACGGCGTGTGCCTCTGAATTCAAAATAACCTCACCAGCAACTCCAGGTCCAGGGTTGTGTTCTCACTTTGGTGACAACGAAGAATTAGAAAGAGACCCACACCGGTGTGTGGAACTTGACCAAGGGTCAGGCCGCAGCCCTTGAACTTCCATCTCCTGGGTGAGAGGCAGAAGAGCCCTGTCCTCTGCCCAAAGGGTTTGCCCGCATAGGTCTACCTTCCCCCTGTCTGCTCCTACCAGGCCAGGTCCCTTCTGACTTCCAGAGTCTACGCACGCCCGTCTCCCTCTTTGCTTCCCCCTCGACCTACAGGCCACGCACGCTGCTGTGGCTCCGAAGCGTCACCCCTGAGGTTCTCTCTGGCATCCCCTGCAGGCTCTCACACTTGGCTGTGGATCCCCTCCCCCGAGAGACAGCCACAGCTGTGTGTCCTGTGAAACGACCCAACTGCTTGCTGCGAAGAGAACCGGCATAAATCGCAGCCCTAATTGCCCATATGGGAGACCTGCAAGGAGGGAGAGAGCGAAATGGAAGAGCTGGGCGAGTGGGGAGCGGGAGGCCCAGGCCGGGGGGCTGCTGTGGGAAAAGCAGCCGCCGCACCAGGAAGTCCTGGAAACCGCTGTCTCTGTGACTTGCTGCTCGGGATCCCCAACACGAAAGTCTGAGGGTGTGAGGCCTGAACTCCATTTTCTGTGTGAGTTTGAGTCAAGAGAAAGATAAACAGAACCTTTCACCGACAGGCATATTTTAGAGTTCAAGTATGACATGACGCGTCCAAAATAGATTCCACATGATTGGAGCAGGTCCAGGAGCCCGGTCCCTGAATAGCAATCAGGGCTGGAAGCTAAGGGCCGGCATCCACGATCATCACATAAAACATGGGAGAAACGGCAAATCCTGCACAGCTGTGGGTGAACACGGACAATCCAGACGTGGAGTTCCATGCTCAGGGCGCATTTTCTTAAATTACTCAGCTTAGTTTAAATGGAGGGTCTCTTTGGCTTTTTATGTCTTTAATGGGTACCCAGAACCTTACAACAACTTTCTTTGCCTGGATTTTCCTTTCAAAGAGAGAGAGAGAGTTCTGTCCTTTGCTACCCCCAATCCAGGCAGAGCTAATGGCCCAAGGGCTTCATGCTGGTTTATGTTCATGGAGAGCTCCTCATGATTTGAAACCACCCAGGGTTACAAGCATCTCAGAAGATACCAGCTAAACAGTCCTGGACCTGAGGACCTCATCCTGAGGGATGTGGATAGGTGGCGGGGGCTCCTTGCTCAGCACCAGGCCGGGCTGTTCTACGGTGGCAGCAACACTGACCCTCCCTGACAACCAGTCTACACAGAACAGAAGCCGCAGGTGGAGGAAGGGAAGCAGGGAGCAGGAAAAGAAGAGGGGCTACGGGAAAAACTGGGGACTCCAGGATGGAGCCCATGGGACGCAGACATTCCCTCTCCCATTTATAGAAAACCATTTTCCTCTAAAACAGTCACCAAAAGGTCTTCATGACCACCGCTCCTGCTACCCAGCTTCTCCCCACTCTGACACAATTGGGCTCACGTGTATCACATTTAAGAAAGCTGTCAATTTTTCATTATTTGAGAAGGTCTGTGTTAGGTCATTCACTAGCTCAAAACCTTCAGGTTAAAGGGCACCTGTTCTAAATGTGTCTTTGTGAGAGATCACCAATTCAGGAGTGTCCCCTCTGCCATTTTGGGGGGTCGTACATGGTGACAGTAAGGAAAGGGATAATAAATGGGGAATGGGGCACTTATGGAGGGACAGCTGGGGCAGCGTGTGTTACCACTGCCCTCAAATCAGAATGACAGAAATGAGACAAGTAAATTTCGCCCCCCCTCCCCATTGTGTTGATATTCTCTCCATACTTTGGATGTTTCCATATATATTTGAAATTCTGTGACTGTGGGCACATCATGGGCTGTTTGAGTTTCCAGATTTTTCTCTTTGGTTACATTAATAGGAATTGTCCTTCAGTAACTGAGGAATGATCAAACCAAAGAACAGCAGCTCAGAATTCCTACAGGTTATCCTTCCAAAGGGGTGAACAATGTATCGGGGGGGAAGGGGACAGATTTTTTTCTCTCTTCATGGCATGGGATGACTAACACAAATGTTAACACAAAGAAATAGTACTTCCAGAAACATTTCTAGTCACTTTGGAGCTTTGTTGTTTTTCCTCTATTATTTGGAGTGAATGCAGCACTAACCGTATATTTGTTTAAATGAAGGCCTGTGATGGCTTGCTAGAGTTTTATTACTAAGGTTACAAACAAAACGTTAGTGTATTGCAAAGCATTGATTCATGGTTTTCACAAATACCATGAACTACGTGATCTTAATGCTTCCAGCTTATAGCAACCTTTAAGGATCATCGGGTCTGGTCCCATGTCTTCGGAGAAATAGGTATTATTATTTATAATTGATAAAGCATCTGAACTTTAAAAAGGCAACCTGTCTTGTCCAATTTCATCCAGCTACTAAAGAGTATTCTAGGAATTGGAAGTCGTGTCCTCTGTTCCTAGTACAATTCTTTTTTAGAATGAAAAACCAACCAGCCTTAAATCCATAGAGATAAAAAGTAGACTAGTGGTTTCCAGGGGTTGGGGGCAGGGGGAATGAAGAGTGACTGCTTAATTGGGATATGGTTTGCTTTGGGGGTGACAAAAATGTCCTGGAACTATACAGTGGTCTAGCTGTACAACACGGTGAATGTACAAAATGCTACTGAATTGTGCACTTTAAAATGGTGAATTTTATGTTATGCCAATTTTACCTTAAAAAACATCAAGAATAAGGTATTGCCTTTGACTGCAATAAATCAAGAATAAGGTATTGCTTTTAACTGTTCACCTTTCTGTCTCCTCTACTTCCTGTGAATCTCCCTGAGGTCAGGGGATGTATCTTACATCTATTTAGCCCTAGAATTCCCAGCATTATGTGTAATAATTCTATTGACATCTCCCTCCCTAAACAATGCCAACCAGTCTTTGAATTGTCCCAAATAACAAAAAGTCTTTTTGGTGAATGAGTTTATAAGAGTAGCTCAATTTTTTGTCTAACCTGCCTTACTCCACTATTATGCAAGGTAAGATTATCTAAGACCTGAATGGAGCTAGTTAACCTACTAGAGGCTGAAAATATTTTAGTCAAGGGCGTGTCCCATTGGTACCTAGCATAGTGTTGTGCCCTAGTGGATGCTCATTAAACATCTGTCCAGGGGGTGAGGAATGAATGCCCTGGGATTCCCCAGGAACTGGGAAGGGTGTTCCCATACAAGAACAGAATGTTTAACTATCTATAAGGCTAACGCATCACGTTTGAAGACCCTAACCCTGTGAATTCATCAAGACCATGCTCAAGCACAGCTCCCAGCATCGCACCATCCCCAAAGCAGCTTAACAATTACTCCTCAACATGAGAAACGGGTGATGGAAATCAGCTCTGTATATTATTACCCTCTTAAGGGGAGGACAAGAAATGAGTCTGTTGTTTTAATATAGATCTACCTCTTGCTATCAATCTTAATCTTCTATGAAAACCCTCTCTCTAAAAGGAAAGCGATTATTTGAAAAGAGAACATGTACCAATTTCAGTGGAAAAAGATATGGTCAATTCAATGCCAACCGAAGACATCCAATTTCACAGACAGAAGATTATGTATAACTAGAGGCCTGGTGCACAAAATTCGTGCATTCGAGGAGGGTGGGGGTCCCTCAGCCCAGCCTGCACCCTCTTGCAGTCCAGGAGCCCTCAAAGGATGTCTGACTGACGGTTTAGGCTTTCTTAGGGCTGCCACAGAGGCAGGAGAGGCTCACGCCACCACCACTGCACTTGCCAGTCATGAGCCCAGCTTCTGGCTGAGCAGCGCTCCTCCTGTAGGAGCGCACTGACCACCAGGGGGCAGCTCCCGCATTGAGCATCTGCCCCCTGGTGGTCAGTGCACATCATAGGGACTGGTCATTCTGCAGTTTGGTCAATTTGCATATTAGCCTTTTATTATATAGGATGAAAGCAAGTTTATACAAGTAATACAAATTTAGAAGTTGTATATAAAATATAATGAAGGGCATTATACTCATTTTTTTCTTTCTACTATTGTCTTCAATAGTTCAAACTTTTAGGGGTTCCTGCTTATGTTTAACTCAACTGCTTAAAAATAATAGAAATAAATTGTTATAGTCAAAACTAGCTTCAGCACAAAATAAAATCTGAATTTAAGAGCTTCAAAACTCGTGGAAATAATGCATTCACATCCCTCTTCATCCCTCTCACTTGACCTATATATACCTATCAAAAGCAAAATGTTTTAGTTTCATCAAAACATGGCACACAAATTTTCTTTAGGATAGTCTTTGATTAAAAACTATCAGGATTGAGTAATTGGTTTTCCTTTTCCTATTGGCATTCTGTTATAGCACATTTATTTAGTATGTTTTTGGTTGAAATAAAGTCATTACAACAACAAAAAACAAAGTTCAAAAAGCAGTATAACTTTTCAAAAGTCAATGTGGCAAAAAATTATTAAGCGTCATTTTGTGAGGTAATTCTGCATTATCGATATGCAACAATTCAACCCACTTTGATATAAGATTAAACAAAGAGCTTCTATCTTTTTAATTCACTTTTTTACTTGTACTTGGACTGTCTCTCCTTCATAAGAACCAATCCTGAATCAGGTAAGAGTTATGAGATGCTCACATCACAGAATCTTATATAAAAGTAGTCTAAAATGTCCACTGTCACCTGGGGAAGTGTGAGAAGAAAAATTGTACTGTTATGTTCTTACCGGGTCTACTTAGCTGAACAGTTGCAATCCAAGGTTTTTAGCTCTTACGGCTTTTCTTTACTCTCATTGCTTATAACTTATAACTGTTATCTTCACCCCAAGGCCACAGAGTAACAATGCTGTGTCAACAGGACACTGGACATGTTGGCCATCAAACTGACAGTGGGGACAAGTCTTTTAACAAAAGGGTGGGAACCACATTGGTCTGCATAGTCTTATTTTCCTCAGGAATGTTGATATGACTAAATTCAAGGAAAACAAGTAAGTATACATAGTAAAACTGTTTTAGAGAATTCCATTGTTTCTCTCAGGGATGACTCTTACAGTTTCTGGTTGAAATAGACATGAAAAAGCAAAACATACACCGCATCTTCTTTCTCAATGTATCTTACAATTCTGTGTCCTGTAGGTGGGGCAAAGAGATAGGTATTGCATTCCATTTTAGCACAGTTTTCCCCAAAAGACAAAACTGAGAAAAAGGACTTTGGTCAGGTAATTTATGTAAGTGGTGATCATGGGAATTATGGGTGAGAGTGGGAAGAGACAGAGGGGAAGGGAGAAAGGCCCAATAAAGGGTGTGTTATCCTCTGGTTACCACTGAGGACAAATGGCACTCATTCCTATTGGGGAACCCTTTGAGGAACATATAGAATGCATTTCAGATTTATCCTCCAAAGACCAGGAGGCTGGTAGTTACCCGCTGTCTCCGTTTCCCGTTGGTTGAGGGGAGATGAACCTCACCACACTTCCAGGCCTTGGCACTCCTGGGTTGAGTGAGCTCTAGCAGTTTGGGAGCTTTGTGTCTGTCCTATCATCAGGATCACTGCTCAGAACAACCCCCACTAGCCCGACAGCTGCCTTTCACTTACTACTCAACCAAAGAAACTGGTTGGCAGAAAGCCTGAAGAGGGATGGAGAGGGTCAAGCCCATGAGACACTGTCTGTGCATAAAATTTCTGCCAAACTACATCCAAAACCCAAGTTGGCCTGAGATCACTTAGCACTATACCAAAAAATAAATAAAAATTGCCACGAAGCTCAAGATTTTCCCCATTCATTTCACAGTTACTGAGCACCAACTTCCCCGTTAATGATAACAGTACTATTTGGGATATGAACACAAGCAAGAGCCACCACCCAGTCTCTTGAGTCTTTGGCTCTCAGTGCTAGCGGTACCTAAGCTTCAAGCTGGCATATCAGAGCAGTCACAGAGACCGTGCCCCTGTCTTTGCTCAATCTCTGTTGCCCAGAAAGGTTCTTTCAGGGCCTCTACCACTGGGACTGATTCTGGCTAGTAAGTTCCTTCCTTGGTTTATTAGAGTCAAAGGCATTGAAATCAGCAGATTCTCCACCTTGACATTCATTCAAAAATAATTGTGCTTCTTATCTACGCTAGGCATGATGCTAAGAATTTGCATTATGAAAATAAATGAGTTGCATATCCTGCTTCAGGAGAGAGAGAGACACATTTAACATGTATTGAGTGCCTACTAAGTGCGGCATACTCTTCTTAGAGTTTTGTATATGCTAAGTGAAATAAGCCAGTCAGTGAAAGAGAAATACCACATGATCTCACTCATTTATGGATAATAAAGAACATTATAACCTGATGAACAATTGATACAGAGGTAGAGAAGCATCGAACAGACTGTCAAATTATAGCAGGAAGGCTGGGGAGGGGAGAGGGAGGTAAGAGATCAACCGAAGGACTTGTATGCATGCATATAAGCATAACCAATGGACGCAAGACACTGGGGGGGTGAGGGCATGTATGGGAGTGGGGTGGGGGTGTAATGGGGGGATATGTACACATGTAATACCATAATCAATAAAAAAAGAAAAAGAAAAAAAAGTTTTGTATATTAATTGGTACATTTTCTCCCATCACATAGATAAGCCCTGTTTCATATGAGAAAACTGAGACTGAGAGAATAATAGTCACAAGGCCTTGAAACTAGCAAATAATAACGATGTTACTCTCTAACTGGTTGGCTCAAAAAACTGTACCTTGTATACAATACTATTCTATTTCATGGATTGCATGATAACTTTATTAAAATTTAAATGAGATAAAACTAATGATTTTTGTTAATTTTATCAACCCTATAGAAACCTAATAAACATGTAAATTATTTAAATTTCCATATTAAAAGCCAAAAACTCTTACAATATATTGTTTTAAATCCAATGCTACAGATAAGATTCATATAAAAAAAAAGTTAAGTAGCTTGTACTCTAAGCATAAAACATTAGGGGAGACAAAAGTAATATATCTATTTAAGTTTTAGATCAAAATGATAATATATCCAGCACAAATAAACCATTCTGATAAGAGAAATAAGTAATAAAATATTGAACTATTATAAATATAAATAGGAGAAATTGACAGAATTAATTGTTGTGAAGAATTTTGACAATTTTTCAGTTTTGTGATTGATCAGATAAATACAAATAATGTAACTGGACAGGAGATAGATAATATAATTAACCTGATTAAAGAAGTATATTAAATATAGCATACTATAAGCTTATACATTTTCTAGTATTCAGTTTTAAAAATCAAAATTATTAGGTCACAGAGAAAGTCTCAAGAAATATCAACTTAATTTAACAAATCTATACAACGAAAACCAAGATGTTAACTAACCAGAAGCTCTGTTATTCCTCACTTCCCTGACAATCCTCTCTCCATTCACATACACAATTCTAACCACTAAGACATTATAAAACATTTTTAACACTATTAGAATATAAAAAAATTAAATTTTCAGATACAAAGAACAAAAATGGGGATATAATATATCAAGTAAATGAAAGTCAAACTGTGTTCATGGGTCAATTCAGAGCTATTTGTTTTTCTATTTTTAAAGAACAAAATTACAAAAATTAAATTAACTTCAGTGTTTTCTTTGTTGGTGGTTGTTGTTGTTTTCTTGTAACAAAAAACAAAATCTACAAAGTAGCAAATCTATTTTGGAAAGAAAAAAAAAGAAAGAGGTTTATAAAATTAGGAGGAAGAATAAAAAATAAGAGCAGATCAAGAGTTGTTTAAAAATACTGAAAATCTGATGACATGATATGATCAATTATATGGGAAAGTAAGATTTATTCAAACTAAGTCCAAATAGATATAGTGTGGACAGAAAAACCACCTAGAATAAAATGAAAATGTTACAAAGAATTACCTCTAAAATGTTTCTAAACCAGATGTGTCTTCCAAGGAAACTTCTTACAGTTGCAAGAAACAGGTAATTTCCATACTGCATAAACTCTACCTCAGCTCAAAGAAACAGATGGGAAGTGATAAAATTAATTTTGAAAAGCTAGTATACTTTTGAAGATAAAATGTGATTAGAAAGAACTAAAACAGTAGCAGGAATAATTTTGATTATAAATACAAAAGAGGAATTATAAATAAATAAAATAAGCAAATTGAGTGCAATAATAAAGTAGAAAAATAACTTATTATGGTTATAGATAATACCAGCAATGAAAAGATAGTTCCAAATGTGAAATGTATTGATATAAAAATCGCATAGATAGGTCAGAAGAAGAACAATAAATCATCTCAAAAAATAAGAAATAGGCAATTGATAAAATCCAACATCAATTTCAGTTGAACAAAAACAACAATAAAAATATCCCAATAACTATAAATACGATGATTCTTTTTCTAACATGATTTGGAATACTCCTCTACACAAAGGTAGATCCTGTTATTGCTTAAGTTAATCCTGCTGTTGGTCTCAAAGTTTGCTTTCCCAGACCCATAGCATCAGCATCAACCTGGGAACTAATTAGAAATGCAAATTCTCAGACCTCACTCCAGTCCTACTGAATCAGAAATTCTGGGGCTGGGGGTCTTCAATCTGAAGCCAACTGTTAAAAATGCCAGAAATGTCATGAGCCAGTTGTTAAATACCGCTATTACAATAAATCGAATATGTAAACTTACAATTAAAGTATATTAAAATCAAAGATAGTAAGTACTCAAAATGTATTGCTTCCTAAATATTTGCTACGTGTTACTATTAGCCAGGTTGGAGGGGTTTGCAACTATTGTATCAGGAAGGTGGAATTACACGGTAGCGGGGTGCCGCTGCTTTCTCTTCTCCCAACTCCACCTTCAGTGCCTTCGCATTGGAACTCATGTGCCTATGTGCATAACCCATGGACACAGACAGGAGGGTGGTGAGGGCTTGGGGGAAAGGGTATTGGAGAGGGCAATGGGGGCGGGGGGAAGGGGACATATGTAATACTTTCAACAATAAAGGCTTATTTTTAAAAAGAAAGAAAAAATGATGGAGAAAATGTTAATAATACAGATTAAACTTAAAGGTGTGTCTTGAAAGTAGTCATTACATGATATTGTGAAAAGCACACAAAATACCTGATGGAAACTCTTCCAGAATTAGAAAACTTAGGTTCAGCAAGGAAGTCCCTCATGCTGTTGACAATCAAGTGAAGTTTCAACCTATGTCTTTACTTGAATCTTTCATCTTTCTCATTCATACATGTAAACAAAAATGTCAACTGACATTCACATTAGAATGTTCATTCATCAGTTGCAACCATTGGTTGACTAAAGAGACAAGAGTTTTGCAACTCAACAAAAGCATTCTGTAAGAATAAATAGTTTCTGTGGAATCTGCAAGGAAGAATTTTGAGAGCTGTTTTAAAAACATAAGAAAGGGGAAATGAGAGATAGGGTGTTAGTAAGAAGAGTAAAAAAATCATCATTTGTGAATACCTAAATTGCCTGTATAGAAAAATCTAAGAGAGTTGCCCTGGCTAGGTAGCACAGTTGGTTTGAGCCTTAACCTGTACACCAAAAGGTTGAGGGTTCAATTCTTAGTCAGGGCACATACCTAGATTG
The DNA here is from genome assembly GCF_027574615.1 of Eptesicus fuscus. Classification (NCBI taxonomy): domain Eukaryota; kingdom Metazoa; phylum Chordata; class Mammalia; order Chiroptera; family Vespertilionidae; genus Eptesicus; species Eptesicus fuscus. The sequence goes on along the minus strand of NC_072487.1, from coordinate 23,219,385 downwards.
CGGGTTCCATCCCTGATCAGGGCGCATACAGGAGGCAACCAATTGATGTTTCTCTCTCACATCGATGTCTCTCTCTCTGTCTCTCTGTCTCTCTGTCTGTCTGTCTCTCTCCCTCTCTCTCTCTCTCTCTCTTTCTTTATCAATCCCCCTTCCTTCCTCTCTCTCTAAAAATTTGATAAAATAAAACATAAAAAATAAAGAAAAAGAAAATCAAAGAATCATCCGAGAACTAAGAACTAACTAATAGGGAAAGCTCAACAAAGTAGTCATATTAAAATAAATGACAGAAGCATTAGATTCTCTACCTGTCATTTTAAAAAGGTAGAAAAATACAATGGTAAAAAAGATAATATTTATAAAACAAAAAACCAATATGAAGTACTTACAAATAAGAAAGCATTTCCCACCACACACCTCATTTCCCACACCACCTACCTGCTACTAATACACACTCCCATACCCCAGGTGTAGTCTAGCAAATGCTCAAAATCATATTTTTCCACACATGTTATGCATTTATAGCTTTGTATATCAATATGTATATACTTTTTTATATCAATGGAATCATAATATATATATGTATATATATATATATATATATATGTGTGTGTGTATATATATATATAATTCTGTCATTACTATTTTAAATTAATGAGAAATAGTGGATATTTTTCCATAGGGATACAAATGTTTGCCTCATTCCTTTTAATGCCTTTTAATGATATTTTATTTTTCAACTATATGTTTATATAACAATTCATTTATTTAATCACCATTTAGTTAATACATAGGCAGTTTCCAGAGTATTCCAACTGCAATCCATGCTGCAACCAACAACATGTATTTTAAAAACAATAATGTAGCATAGTTTCTGAATAAGTACTTAGAAGTAAAATTACTGGGCCAAATTATGGGTACATTTTAAAGTTTCATAAATATTGTCCAATAGTATCAAAGAAGTTTGAAACCAATTTAGATTTCCACCTAATGCATGGTAATTCATATTTCTCCTGGGAATACCTCATCAATATATTTTGTCATTGCTAATCTGATCAATGATAACTGATGTCATTTTAATTTCTAATTATTTAATTATGTTTTTAACATCCATGTTGTCACAAATAAATAATTTATTAACTATTTTTTCTGTGAATTATTATACATAATCCTAATTTTCTCTTGGGCTTTTTTTTATTGATTTGTAATTTTTTCTATATTAAAAATTAGCCTCTTATGCATATCTATTGTACATGTTCTTTATGCCTTTATTATGGTGATATTATTGTCAAATTAGAAGTCTTAATTTATACCATAAAAAATAATTGTTCAGAGGTCTTCCCCAATCAAAAGTTATGTTTTATAAATTGCCCAAAATTTATTTTAATAATTTCATTCTTATATATAACTCTTTAATCCACTATGGATTTATTTTTACATGAAATGTTAGGGAGAGATTAAAATTCTCCTTGCCTAACACTTGTTTGGTATGCTGGGAGCTGTTAAAATATTTAATGTTGACCAAAAATATACATATTCCTGCTTCAACATATTTTGGAATATGTATATTCCAAAAATATACATATTCCTGTATTTACAGTCTAGTTGGGCAAAACTTCCAATAATCACATATTCTCATCAAAATTGTGATTCATGCTGGAAATGAAAGTTAGATATTGCTAAATGAAAACTTATAACTTAGAGTAAAAGAAGATTTAATGAAATGGAATTATTTAAGCAGAAATAATAAAGAAGGGGCTACAGTTGAAAGTTTGTTCCTTTCAACCACCTTCAGCCAATTCTCCCATCCCCTAGCTCTGGCAACCACAAATCCGATTATTTACTTGAGTTGTGTTTCTGTTTTGTTTTTTTTTCTTTTTCTTTATTTTTTTAGATTCCACATATATGTGAGACCATGTAGCATTTGTTTTCTTATTTCACTTAGCCTAATACTCTCAAGGTACACACATGTTATCACAAATGGCAGGATTTCTTTTTCTTTTTTTATGGCTGGACTAGAGGCCTGGTGCACAAAATTTGTGCATGGGACGGGGGGTGGGGGGGGTGGCCCTCAGCCCAGCCTTCACCTGCTCCAATCCAGGATCCCTGTGGGATCAGGCCTAAACTGTCAGTCGGACATCCCCCTCACAATCTGGGACCGCTGGCTCTTAACTGCTCACCTGCCTGCCTGCCTGATTGCCCCTAACCTCTCTGCCAGCCTGCCTGATTGCCCCTAACTGCCCTCCCCTGCCAGCCTGGTCACCCCTAACTGCTCTCCCCTGCCAGCCTGATAGCCCCTAACCGCCTCTGCCTTGGCTCCCACCACCTTGGCTTTGTCTGGAAGGATGTCCTGAAGGATGTCCAGAGATATCAGGTCTAATTAGCATATTACCCTTTTATTAGTATAGATAGTATTTTGTTGTATGTTTATGCCACATTTTCTTTATCCATTCATCCACTGATGGACACTCATGTTCTTCCCATGTCTTGGCTATTATAAATAATGCTGCAATGAAATGGAGGTGGTGATTTCATTTCCTTCAGACATATACCCAGAAGTAAATTTGCTATATCATATGGGAGTTCTATTTTTAATATTTGGAGGAACCTCAATACTGGTTTTCATTCTGGCAGTATCAATCTACATTCCCATCAACAGTACACAGGGCTCCCTTTTCTCTACTTCTCACCAGCATTTGTTATCTTTTGATGCTAGCCATTCTAAAGGACATGAGGTAAAATCTCATTATGGATTTGATTTGCATTTCCCTGATGAGTACCATTTCATGTTAGTATTGACCATTTGAATATCTTCATTGGAAAAAAGTCAATTCAGATTATCTGCCCACTTTTTAAATTGGATTTATTGGGAGGTGTTTTGCTTTGTTTTTGTTATTGGGTTCCATGAGTTCCTTATATGTTTTGGATATTGACCTATCAGATCTGTGACTTGCAAATATTTTTCCCATTCTGTGGGTTGCCTTTTTATTTTATTGATCATTCTATTTGCTGTGAAGAAATATTTTTTTAGCTTGATGTAGTCCCACTTTATTTTTTTAATGTTGTTGCTTGTGATTTAGGTATAACCAAAAAATAATTGCCAATACTGAAATAAAGAAAAATTTCCCTATATTCTAGTATTTTTATGGTTTCTGATCTTATCTAAAGATCTTAAGTCTTTAATCCACCTTACATTAAATTTTGTGAGTGGTATAAGATAGGGGGCCAGTTTTATCCTTGTGTATGTGAATATCCAATATTGCTTTTACCATTAAATGAGACTGTCTTTTCTCCACTGAGGATTCCCAGCTTCCTTGTCTATCAGTTGTCCATATATACATGGATTTATTTCTAGGATCTTGATTCTGTTTCATTGGTCTATGTGTCTGTTTTTATGCCAGTACCATATTATTTTATTAGATAAATAAGTTCTGGGGTGTAATGTACAACACGATGACTATACTTCACAATACTGTATTGTATATTTAAAAGTTGCTAAGAGAATAAGATCTTAAAAGTTCTCATCACAAGGAAAAAACTATAACCATGTGAGGTGATGGATGTTAACTAAACTTATGGAGATAATCACTTTGCAATATACACATATGTCGAATCATTATGTTGTATACCTTAAACTTATAAAATGTTATATGTCAATAGTATCTCAATACAACTGGGAAAATAAATAAAAAGTTAATTAACTTTGAAAAATGAGCTAAAGAGGTAAAGTTGAATGGGACAGGAAGCTTTCCAGACAGAAAGCAGTAGGGAGGCTCATTGCGGGAGGTGATAGCATAATCTAGATAATTGCAAGAAGAACAGATGGACTAGGGCGAAGGACCTATGGAAGCAGAGAATGTAGCTAAAAATGTCAGCAAGGACCGTATCAGGAAGGGTCTTGGAGACTATGGCACCAATGCCGGTTTTTATCACAAGAACAAGAAGTAGTGTTTAAAGGATTGTAAGCTGGAGAGTGACATAATGAGCTCCATATCTTGCAAAGATTATTCTTACAACAAAAAATAATGATGGTTAGTTATTAGGTTATTATACAGTTATATGACATACATTTATATATAATAATTTTAATATTAAAGAAAATTAGAAACAACTGTTGGAGTATGGCTCCATAAATTATAATATATTCATTATACAGCCACTGAGCAAATGTTCTAAAAGAATTTGTAGTCCCATGGGAAAAGATTATATTAAATTCAGGAAAACTAACCATATATACCCTATGACCATTTTATATCTATGACTGTCATAATAGACATCAACATATTTACTCTGAGTAGTGAAGTCATAATGTTTTCATTCTCATTTCTATTTTTTTTTAATTTTTTAACTCTTAATTTTAATGTATTAATTATATAGTAAAATTTTTCATAAAGATTAATTATATACCACTAGAGGCCCAATGCACGAAATTCCTGCAAGAGTAGGCCTTTCTTCCCCCAGCTGCCAGCACCGGCTTCCCTCTGGCACCGGAGACCTGGGCTTCCCTCCAACACCCGGGACCCAGGCTTCCCTCACAGCCCTGGCTTCATCAGGAAGGTTGTCCAGAAGGTCATCCAGAAGGACATCCAGTCTAATTAGCATATTACACTTTTATTATTATAGATTATTATAGATAATCATACCTTCATCACCAAAGAAAATATATTCCGGAAGAGATTCTTTATTGAAAAGAAGATTTGCAGAAGAAGATATTAAGAGGTATAGAAAACATTCCCAGGCAATATTCGCTGTCTTCTAAACACAAAAATAAACACCAGTCCTGTGTGTGCACACATATGTGCAGTAACCTCAGTGGAAACTTCCTCTATCAGTTTCCCTACCATCCAGACCAAGTGGCTGATTCTCACTCACTATTCCCCACCTGGTACAATCCCATGCCTCCCCAAGACATGCCTCCACTCAGTGTTAGAGATGATGGGATCCTAGGCTACAGGACAGCCATCTCCTGCCAAACTATCAGACCACCCCTTGCCAAAGGGCTGAACCTTCACCTCAACCAACTTTGCCATTGCTTACCGGAATAATAAAACAGGTAAGAGCTGTCCTTTACTGAAGGGCCACTAACTGCCAAGCACTTACAAGAATTACTTTACATCTCCATAATAATCTTGTAAGGTAGATGTTGCACTGTTTACTTATGCTAAGCTGCTGAAGCGAGAAGACACTACAATGAGCAACTTGAAGAGCAATGCTCATGTACCTTTCACAAATCAGTCTAATGAGTGTTTCAGCTCATCAGGCAGCACTGCTCCAAGCAGCCTGTCAGTGAGCAGGCTCTTTCCTCGTGTTCCTCCAGATCCTGTACTGAATTGTTTTTGTATGTGTGCTGAAAGCCGTACCACCAGGTCTAGGTTGTAGTCAGCAGAATGAAGAGTGTGGATGAAGCAGGACTAGAGCAGAGGTAGCACACTTGCTCTCGAAACACTCATCATGAGATCTTCACCACAAGGAAGCTCGTCCTGCAAGGGAGGCTGGGTAATGTAGTTTAGTAGAGAGTCCAGGAAAAAGGAGAGGACAGAGGTGTATGGAAAGCTAACGGCCTCTACCATGGAGATGGCCCTTTTAAGGATGAGGAAAGTACAACACAGAGAAGTTTGGCAATTTTCCCAAAGTCATACAGGAGAAAGTGGTGGGACCCAAATTCACCAACTCACCTAACCAAATCCAAATTCCTCGTCTTTTCACTACATCACTGTGCTGCCCTGTGCTAACATTCCTGCCTTCGTATCCTCTCAGTTCTTGAGAATCCATGATTCTAACTAAAAGAACAGAGTTGGCAAACTGGCACCTTCCCTTGGACTCTCTACACTATGCATTGTCAAACTAAGGCCTGCCAGCCCAGTTCAGCCCACTACCTACTTGGTAAGTAAAGTTTTATTGGAATGCAGGCAAACTCATTGTTTTATATATTGTCTATGGCTACTTTTATACTACGATGGTGCATAGCTGTGACAGAGAAAAAGTTTGCTGACACTGCTTTGGATCATCTTTGTATATCAAGAACACTTTTTCTACCTAAAGGATTTGTTAACCAATTACATGGTAAGTTTTCATGAGATCTCCACCTGCTGAACTAACAGCCTGAACTGCAACTTACCAAATAAAGTAAAAATCCCATACTAAAGGCTTTTATGAACAGAAATAAATGTTAAAATCAGCATTTCGAACGGGACAGAAGAGTGGCACTATCAGTGCCATGCTGAAAGGCAACAGAGTAACTGAAAGAATAACAGAAACACATTCTGGAGCTGTTCCCTTCATACGGTGTTGATAAAATTTGTTAATACCATATGTTGGTCGTATGCGGGGAGGCATGGTCTGCCTATGAATTTTGGAATTTTACCAGCAACCTTGTAAGATCTGAAGTCACAGACTTGCTGAACTGCTCATCCCCGTGCAGGCTGTGGCTGGAGGTTAAAGGAGGAGACGGAGAGAGCAGAGGTAAAGCTGTGTCCGTGCAGCTTGAGCTGGGTGAGGCTAGACGGGACATCTTGTCAATCTCAGTCAGTGTTACCTGCAAATGTTTCCGTGGAGGAAAACGCAGCTTCTTCCTCTGTATATTTTTATGAACTCGGACTTTCACGGAACAATCTGATTGGCTGTCAAGCTATGCAGCTGTGAGGTTAACAGGAACACACCACTAATGGGAACTTGTTAGGTTTAGTATCATTCATTAAATCAATGTACCCAAGAAAGGGAAGAAAGACAGCAAGATACTCTCTCTGCAGATCTAATTTGGTGCCCACTGTTCCTATATGACACTGAGTGAGCTCATTTATTTAAGTCTTCATGCTTTGGTTTCTCCATGGTTTGTCCTTAGTTCTTCAGGTCAAACTGAAGCCTGGAGAACAAAATCTTCCACAGTGTCTTAGTTCAGACCTCAAAACCCAACTCCAATTGAATACAGGATATAGCAAAGGAAACCGTGTTTAAAGGATGCAGAAGCCTTGGGTAACTGAGTTCCCATCTCTCAGAACCCATGACTTCTGAAATCAAGACATGTACTTCCCCCAAAATTCAGAGGGCAGAAGATAACATTCCAAAAGTTATAAAGAGATGAGTTATTTCCCTCTTTGAGTCAAAAAGAATCCATGGAACTTGCTGAGTTTTCACGTGCCCATACTTCTGGCAAAGCATCTTCCTGAGCCTGCCATACCAAGCTCTGAGCTGCAAGTCTGTGGTGTCTTCTCAAAGCTATGAGAAATGGCAAGAAGAATCCCAGTGAACTTCTTCTTCAAATTCTTGCTGCAAAAGTATTGTTTGAAGGGAAGAGTATGTAATTCGAAACAACTATCCAATTTCATCCCCTCTTTCCTGCTGGAGATCAGTTTTTGTCCTTGGTTCCCCGCCCCCTGCCCCCTCCTGCTTTGTTGGAAAACTCCAGGACGTGAGTTATTGTAGCATAACTCAAGCCTAGATACTGTAGGGGTACTTGGCCTTCAGGTTTGTGCCTAGCTATGCCGAACGCATGAATTATTACACAATAATTCATGTCATGTCATGTCGTATTGCTTAATTAACTTTCCTATCAGACTAACGCATTTTTGCATCAGCAAATGTGGTGCCCTCATATGACTTAAAAGCATTCCTTCATTTTATACCGGTGAATCAGGAACACTGTGCACAATTTATTAAAGGTGAGTTGAGTCTCAGGGCTGGGATAAAACCCATCATCTTTTATGTAAATAAAGTGTCAAACCTGCCCTCAAGATGAGGGGAAACAGAAAAAGTAAGGACTGTTAGCTAGTCTTTTGTGCCACAGTAAAAAGAGAAGTTACTTTCTGGCATTTGTATAGATAAAGAAATAGTGAAATCGTGCTTTTTCCCCCCATGTCCAATCATATAACTGGTCCAATTTCAAAACATCTGCTGTCCTGTTTTGTTTGTTTGTTTGTTATTTTGTTTTAACTGGTTTTAGATCTGCAGGTGTCATCTCAAGGGATAAAACATCTGTGATTTTTCTTAGAAAATGAAGAAGAATATATGTAAAAGTGACAGATGATATCAGCTGCCACTAAGTAACAACCGTCACAGTCCTTATTATAAAGCCTCACAAATTCACAAATTGGGCATCTGTAGTTCAGGGATTAGCACACTTTCCCAGCTACACATCCCAAGCTTGTGTTCTGCCCATGGGCCAGGAGCAAACTTTTCTCAAGCTTAATGCATTCTGCCCATCAGATAAACAATTGGTCCCTTGCAAAAAAGAGAGAGAAGTCCATCTTTAATTCTGTGGAAAATGTAGATTTAACAGCAATTGAGGCAGAAAAGGCAGGGTTGTCCCAATTATTGGTTACTAGCAGGAATAAGCTGAGGGCTGAGGTGAGCCGGCTGGTCAGCGACATGAGGTCATGTCAGTCTCAGGGGTCTTACTTTAGAATCTGTGAGGAATGGTGTGAATGAGGAACCACGTTCCCACCAATCACTGAGATGGCCTTCAACTTTGAGAAGAGAAAAAACATCAAGATGTAGTTCTCACGATACCTCATTCTGGTTCAGTGGAAGGAGCACAGAACTTGGAATTAGACTTTGATGTGACCCCCCAAAACAACCCATTTGCTGGCAACATGACTTCAGGCAAATTTTTTAATGCATCTAACCCTCAGTTTTTCAGTAACGACCATCTTAAGGATGTAAAGATTACATTAAATAATAAGATGTTTGGGAAGTAAATAGCAAGATAAAATATTAGAATGACCATAGTCACTTCAGGTCTCCAATAAAGAAGTGTAAACAAGGGTTCTTTACATCCTTCATTTATGGGTTTATTTGGAAAGGAAGATTGGCCTCTGACAAATGTTTCCTAGGAACACTGATCATGGTGAGCAACTGGTCTTGCCGTATGGAAAAACATTGACTGTATGAACCAGGAAGAACGTGTCAGAAAAAAGGAGAGTGCACCTCATCACATTTCCCAACAAGCTAATAAATACACGGATAACTCGGATATCAGAAGGCAGCTAGTGAAGGAGATCACATTCGTAGGTTTGGGTCCTAAGAAAAGATGCAGGTTTCACCCTGAGGACAGTTTCACAAGGAGTACAATTACACAGAAGGTTACAATATTAATCCTTGCAAGAATAGATGTCTTGTGGAGGAAGCACAGGAATAAAAATGCTGATGCCAGCAGATCAAAGATGTCAGGGCAGATTCCTCAGACATTGAGAACTGCAAAAGGGCCTTCTTATTTCTCAGGCAACTCGGAAAGAAGTCTCCTGCTTCTGAAATACTTCTTTCAGAAAGTAATAAATTTGATTAACCACTCAGTAGTCATTTAGAATGAATTCTTACATGTAAATGGTGTCCTCTAAATATCACATTGAAAGAAGAATTTTTAACAGGAGCCATTGAAGACAAGGAATGGTTTTTCAAAACAAATATTCATTTTTAAGCTCTGTCATTCACTCCCTGTCCAAGGAGGGAATTACATGGTGGGAGACTAGGATTTCCAGCTGCTGGGGGCAGATGCGTTCAGTTTATGGATTTATCCACAGTGAATATGGAGATTGAAGTCAAGCTGAGAAGGCAGCTGTTGCGGAGGAGATGGCCAAGGAGGAGTGAAATCAAAGACGTGTCCAATTCTGGTAGCTAAGTTCAAAGAAAGGGAGAGAGAGTCAGCTAGCGTATAGGATAGGATGTAGTAAAGTCTATGAAGAGTCTCAGAATCTGCGAGATGTATGCTAAAGACAAATAAGTTCCCCCAGCAGTTAGTTTTTGATTACTTACTAAGCCCGAGTCCTTCTGCAGCGACAGGCCTTTCTGCAGTCCCAACATGGCAATTGGTGATAACTGGACATCTGGGACACTGCTCGGGGAAGAGTGTTGTGTATAGAGCAGCTTAGGGGAGGCCTAACAGAAGCTACAGAAGGACTTTGTAGCTTCAAAAGGCAGGAAGTAAGACACTGAAAATCTAGAATGGGTGTGTGAAAGTGCTAGATACCAACACCTAATTTAGTCTTTTAAAAATAATCTTTGGGCCCTAACCGGTTTGGCTCAGTGGATAGAGTGTTGGCCTGCGGACTGAAGGGTCCCCAGGTTTGATTCCTGTCAAGGGTATGTACCTTGGTTGCGGGCACACCCCCAGTAGGGGGTGTGCAGGAGGCAGCTGATCGATGTTTCTCTCTCATCGATGTTTCTAACTCTCTATCCTTATCCCTTCCTCTCTAAAAAAATCAATAAATTATATTTTTTTAAAAAAACTCTTTGTGAGCCTTTACACTGAAGACTGAGAACTTGACTTGAGACTGCAGTTGGTATTTAAATAGCATATTGGATTTTGTTGCAGCCGTATGTAGTGGCTCCCAAACATCAAATGCTTCCAAGAAGTATGGGAGTCAGTGGGCCTGCTGGCCTCCTTTGACCTGGAATAAGTAATCTTGATGTTTTCCTCTCTTCAAAGTAGAGTGCAGAATGGAGGACGCTCTCTCACTAACTGAGAGAGCTTGCTCCTCTTTGTTTTTTTTTTTATTTTATTTTAATCTTTATTGTTGAAAGTATTACATATGTCTCCCTTTTCCCCCAACAGACCCCTTCTAGCCCACCCCCTCCCCCACCCCCTGCCCCAAGCCTTCACCACCCTATTGTCTTTGTCCATGGGTTGTGCATATATGCATACAATTTCTTTGGTTGATCTCTTCCCACTAACCCACCCACCTCCGCCTTCCCTCTGAGATTCCACAATCTGTTCCATGTTTCTGTGTCTTTGGACCTATTTTGTTCAACGGTTTATTTTGTTTATTACATTCCATGTAGAAACTCAACAAACAGCCAAAGCTTTCTGACCAAAGGAAGTCCCAACCAAAGAGAAGAAAGGTAACCACCTCCTACCATTACACATGCGCACTGGAGCAAGGGCCACCCTCTGGGGATAACCCTCTGCGGCCCTCCCGACCACAGCAGCTGCTGCTTTGGAAGCTAAGCTCTACCATTTCATTTGCCTTGCATCAGCAGCACACAGCTGCCTTTGGTCATCTCGCTGGGAAGGCAGGAGAGCTTCCCGCCTTCTTCTTGAAGTGGCATCAGCTGTGCCCCTTCTTCTCTGGCTCCACCCACATTCCACAGCTCTGCTCAATAGCTGCTCACTCAGCGACGTCTAACCCTGTCTTGGCAGAGAGTCCTGGCCAAGTTTCTGACCACAGCTGTTCCACCTAGAGTGTAGCTGGTGGGTCAGAGTAAGACCTAAAACAGCTGCATGGTTCAGGATAGGCTGAAAGGAGAAGGGAAGTGTGTATAATCCCAAGGTTTGATGAAGATGCATTTGCACACACATGTGCCTCTGTTTGCAGGTATGGGTGGGTTAGCAGGGTGTGGTCATGTGAGAGCAGGTGTGTGCATATCTTATGGAAAAGTTTATGGGTGTGGGAGGTGGCTGAAAGTATCTGTAAATTGGTATGTATGGACAGAGTAATGCATGTACATTATTGGACCTGGCTCTTGTGGCAAGCCAAATTAAATTTAGGTGACTCAAAATGTCTCCTTGAAATCTATATATATAAAAGCTTAAGCAACCATTTGACCATTCAACTGTCTGACTGGTAGCTCTGATGTGCACTGACCACCAGGGGGCAGATGCTCCAACTGGTAGCTATGATGTGCACTGACCACCAAGGGGCAGACGCTCAATGCAGGAGCTGCTGAGTGACAGCAACTTTGCAGAGTGCCCTCTTGCACTCCTGGACCCCTTGGGGGATGTCGGACTGCTGGTTTCCACCCCCTCCCTGCAGGCCAGGCCGAGGGACCCCACCTGCCAGAGGGACCCTGCTCACTCCACAGATGCCCTTTGAGCCCCAGTGCTTCCCCAGGTGCAGCAGGACTAAGGGAGGTTGGCTCCAGGGCATGTCCAGCCCATCTCTCCCAGTCCCGCCCTGCCGGCCACCTTCTAATTAATTTACTTTCAATGTGCATGAATCTGTGCACTGGGCCTCTAGTATAATTATAATAGCATCAACCTATGCTAGTCTGTTTAGAGGGCCCAAGCATGTGATGTGAGCTATTTAAAGAACATCTAAGCTTTTATCATATAAATTAAGGCTTTTCCGTTTAGCCAAAGTCTTCAAGTATTGGTCAGGGGTTCCTGAGTTCTCTTTGAAGCTCTCTGTCTAAGGGCACCCTTGAAGATGAAGTTTATCCAGAAGCTCTGCTTTGTCAGAGTCTAGATGCTCAGATGCCTGATGGCACCAACCACATGGCTGCATGACACAGGTTATGAAATCTGCCAATTGACATCCATATGGACTTTGTTCCCCTACCAGTTTTTTGCACTGATCACCTCATTTTATCCTTCCTAACTACTGCACAGCTGAAATTTGTGATCCCCTAGCCCCGTGGTCGGTAAACCGCGGCTCGCAAGCCACATGCGGCTCTTTGGCCCCTTGAGTGTGGCTCTTCCACACAATACCACAGCCTGGGCGAGTCTATTTGAAGAAGTGGCGTTAGAAGAAGTTTAAGTTTAAAAAATTTGGCTCTCAAAAGAAATTTCAATCGTTGTACTGTTGATATTTGGCTCTGTTGACTAATGAGTTTGCCGACCACTGCCCTAGCCTAATATATGGCATGGAATTCAGCGTGATGCTGATTTATGCGGGGGGACCCATGCTTGAACTTCTTTTAGATTTCATGTCCTCACTTGTTGACTGAGTTTTAGATCCAAGAACATGGTTCTAGTTTTTCCTTCAGATATTGACAAGCAGACAGTGCCTGATCACAGTCATAATTTGTGAGTCAGGTTTTTTTTGGTTTTGTGCTTTGCTTTGGCAGATATTTTAGTAAACGATTGCAATGGGAGCATGTTTTATAGCTTGAAAAAATAAACAGCCCTAAGAAACATATGCCTCTTCTCCCAAGTCACTGATACCAATTAAACTACTATTTAAGGCCATTTAAATATCATCCCATAATCTGACTCCATCAGATTTTAGTTTAACTGAACTGTTGGACATTTGCTATGTTCAAGGCACTTTGTTAGGCTTGTGATGATAATGTGATGAATAAGATGTGGATGCACTTTACAATTTCTTACAATCTCTCGGTACAAAAAGGCAGAACCAGGAGAGTAAAAGCATGCTGTGAGTGACATGGAGGGGATTCATTCCCATGGGAGGAATGGGTAGGGTATTATAGAGATGACATGTGAGGTTGACCAAAAGAAAGAAGTTATTTCAATCAAAATTAAAGAAAAAATATTACAGGCAGAAGACATGACATAAGCAACACCATGTAGATGTGGTAATTCAAGATACCAGGACAAGACCTGTTTGATTAATGCCCACATTATTTAGTGAGCTCATGGTAGGAATTGAGACTGCAAAGATAGATGGCATCATATTTTTAAAAGACCTTAGAAACTAGTTGATGAGATTTGTCTTGACCTTTGGAGTCACTGAAGTTAAAAATATTAAGGAGGATGCATGGGAGAGATAAGACATTGTATCATGGGAACCAATGAAGAGATTAGGAACATGAAGTTTTGATGTGCACTGAGACCCTGCTGGACTTACCAACTGAAGACGGCTAAAAATTAATCATGCTAGACATCTCTGACTTAGGACTTGCTATCCAGGGGACCTTTTAGGAGAATCAGTAAAGCAACCCCCATGAAGTGGGTAGACAGGGGAAGAGGAGTCATTTTGTGGGGAGAGCCAAGTTTGTGAATCAGTATTTACCCATTTCATCTTTCCATGTTGGGAGGATTCGGAGACATTTTGGCTTATTTCTTTCTGTCCAACCAAACCAGGTGTCCCCTAGAGAATCACTCATGAAACTTGAAAGAACTATCAGGAAAGAAAGACTGTTATGAACCTAGGCTGTCCTGGGATACCACTGAGCACCTTGGATTTAGATCCTAGAAGAGAGTAAGGCAGTAAGGCAGAAGATATTAAGGTTGCTCCTCACTCTCTCCCAGTTACACACAGATTTAGGTAGATGTAGCAAGGATTCCAGTTGCCTGCAGACTTACCTGAAGTCACCAAATGACTGTAGACCAAGCTGAAGTCACCAAATGAGGAGTAGGCAGCAACTAGCTGGCCATACTGATGAATGTTGGGCTGGCATGAGGAGGATACAGAGAGCCACCCACCAGGGAGAAGGGGAAGAAGCTGCACTGACCCTGTAAGACTGCCGGGTGGGCATCCAAAACCAGCTAAGATGCCACATTATAGAACTAGAGGCTGGTTATGAACACACAAAGATTAAACAAGATAAGGCAGTTACTGACAGAAAGGCAAGGATTGCCAGCTGGCTACCTCCAATATGCTGGAAATCACATGAGTGAATTTCTTTCACCGACCCTTACCTTCCTAATACCTCCACCAGCAAAATAGCTGACTGAAATGGTAAGGAAAGAGCTAAAGAACTTATCATCTTACCCCGCTCCTTTGCATTCAGCTTCCAGTTGCCTTGAAATGTCTAACTTGGCTCAAGATAAGGTGCTCTGAATTAAAGTGAGTCTGAGATTTTAATAACAGGATTGCAATTGCAAAATTCAATAAACTAAGCTGATGATTCTTAGAAGAAGTTGGTTTGGATAAGGTTTTATGCTACCCATAGGAATGGGGGCCCAACTTAGCACAGTTTGTAGTAAATTTAGAAAAAAATATATAGTTATATGAATTAGGAAGTTGAGGTATCCCAGTAAAAAAATAGTTAAAATTGCAAGTGGTAAGGATTTCAAAGAGGAGATTAGCAAGGAGAAAAAGTGAGGGATATAAATATTACTTCATATGATTTGAATAACTGAAGAACTTGACTTATAGTTAAATGTAAGGAAAAGAGATAAGGATTATAACTCTGTGATTTTTAATCTTTCTTGTGTGTATGTTGGGGTGGGAGGTGGGCAAGACACCTTTTGAAAATCCCATGAAAATGTAGGGCTCCCTGTCCCAGGCCAATACACATATTCACTCATACCCAAAACGTGGCACATAATTTCATACAAATTCGGGAATCTAATGAAGTCCATACATGGGTCCCTTAGGGAAAAAAGAGCTTCTAGCCTGGGCAATTGGGAGAATAATGATACCATTAAACACAGTAGGATGACAGTAATGTGAGCAGTTTGTAAAAAAACAAAATATATATCACCACCTCCAAAAATCTCTCTTCTAACATCCAAACTCAACTATTCAAACTCTCTACTTGAATATCCCCAGGATTCTTAAGTTCAAATGTCCAAAACACAATAGTTATCATTTCACCAATCTTGCTCTTCATCTTATATTCCCTAATGTGATTTAAAAACTACCACATGCTTAAGTTATCTTCTTCAGTATTATCACTGACCACTCTTACTTTGTCTTCTCAAAACCTATAAAATACCAATTTATGTTGTTTGTAACTTTACTGATCTCCATTCTCACCATTATTTACCAACAGTATAACTCAGCTTGTTAATGTGTCCATCCAGCTTCCTGTTGGTCTCTTCCCATTTATCCAAACTACTCAAGCTATGTTTCTGAAATAATGATCATGTCTTTTTTTGTTGTTAATCCTCACCTGAGGATATTTTTCCCATTGATTTTGTTTTAGAGAGAGTGGGAGGGGGAAAGACAGAGAGAGAGAAACATTGATGTGAGAGAGACACATTGATTGGTTGCCTCCTGCACGTGACCCCACAGGGGCTGGGGATTGAGCCTACAGTACATGCCCTGGACTAGAATCATGCCTGGGACCCTTCAGTCTGATGACCAGTGCTCTAATCACTGAGAAAAATTGGATAGAGCAATCATGACATTTTTAACCTTTTGCACTCGGATGTCGAGTGTTACTCGACACGGTTAGCATTAGAACAAAGGAATCGAGAAAAAAGCAAGCGAGTGCAAAGGGTTTTAATACTTAAGTCAATCAAGGTTATCATGGCCCATAAGATGAAGTCCGTACTCCTTTGCTTAGTTCCTGATCTGGCCTCTGTTTTTTGAGCATCCCTGTCTCTTTATCCTTACACACATCAGCCACACTGTACCACTCATCTTTCCTCAAAGCTCCATGCTTTCTTTCACCTTTAGAATGTTTCCCTTGCATCCTCCTTCACTTGGCTAACTTCTAACCAGACTGTAGGTGTCAAATTGGATGTCACTTACTGAGGAATCCTATGTTATTACTTCCCCCAAGACTGGATGAGCTACTCTCCTTTGTTCTTTCATAGAACCCTATGCTTATTTATACTTATAGCTCTATTACAACCCTGTGTAATAATTGCCCATTTACCAATCTATATCTATCTGGAAAATATCAGTTCCTTGAGAACAAGGATGTGTGTTGTGTTATTATCTTATCCCTAAGACATACTGCAGTTCCTGGAACAGAGTAGGTACTCAAAAAAGCATTAGGTGAATGAATAGGTAAAGGAAAAAGCAGCAGGTGGAAAAAGGAAAGTGAGATGAGAATATGAAGAGGCATCAATTCAGGAAACTTATTTTCCTTTTTTCTTTATCCTGGCAAACACTGGCATCCTCCCTACTACCTCCACACCTTGTTTTTACCACTTCTTCCACTTGGAATGGCCTCTTCTGCCTGCCCTTCCCACACACACACATTCCTCCCAGAAGACTTGCCTAATTCTTAAACGCCCACATTGATTTATTACTTCTCTAGACTCGTTTGGAACTTATTACCTATAATGTATATTTTAGCATGTGATTATAAACTGTCTTGGAATTTCTCTAATTGTTTAACTCAAACAAATTTTGTCTCCACATTGTGATAAGAAGATTTACAATGGGTACTTTTCTTCATCAAATCTACTACGGAAGGGGGGACTTAGGGACATGCTGAGAAAGGTTGGTGCTTAATAATCCAGGTTGATGAATTAACATCATTAGCAATCATCAATTTCTTCCCATTCAGCAATCCGCCTTGTGAATGTCCCTAGTCATTTTGTTTCCAATTCAGGAGTGAATCGGGGAGCTGGCCCAGCTAGAGAAACAGATCTTTTGGTTGTAGCTATGCCACGTTATTCCAAGCATCAAGTCTGGAAAACCTACTCATTTAACAAACGCTTATTAGGCTAAATTATGTGCTAAGCCCTCTCCTATTCCACTATCACCCTAAGCCTCCTATTGTGAATCGCCATACTTGTTTACCACCATGGTGATCCTGAGCTTCTGTTGATGCAGAGACTGAAACAGGGAGTCTTGTGCTTGTGTTCTCAGGAGAGAGGAGTGAAGGCAGCAGGACAAGGTAGCAGAAGATAGATAAACGGGCAAGTGGTCTCAGCTGGATTCTGACTGTATTCTAGTCCCCTCGGGGGTCTGGAGCAGGAGTTTTATTTCAGAATTAGCCCTCAATTGACACATGGGCCGACACTAGTCAATGACTGTAGCCTGGTGGGGTGTATCCTCCAAGCTGTGGAGGCTCCCATTTAGCCAAGGGTGATTCTACAGAGAAGGAACAGCTGTAATCTAACCGTGAACAGTCTCAGAGGCCGGAGGATGCAGGCACTGGTCTGGCAAAGAGGGTCTGGATGTAGCAGCAAGAGCATCCATAACACATGAGGACAAAACTATTATCAAGATTATGCTCACTCCATTTGATAAATCTGGAAAAGACTCAAGAACACTCTGTAACACACCAAAAAAGATAGTTGGAGGCTGCATGGGATGCTAAGAGATATAATTAGAAAGGTCACACATTGCTAGGAAACTAGTCCTCCTAAACAGTTCTCTGTTTAGAGAACAATTTTAGAAATGTATATAAAACAATTTTTCAAGAAATCTATTCTGTTTTTAATAAAAAAGAATAGCATAGAGATTTGGGGAGATGATTTAAGATCCGATCAATGCCAAGCTAACTAAAACTATTCCAGATTCACAAATGATCTAACTTTATTCTTTATTTTCATGAACGCTAGCCCAGTTACCCTCAGCCTTCCATGAGAATCTACATGGAACAGTGGGAACATATAAAGCAAGAGTTCATTTTGATTTAATGCCCAGTAATTTTCATACGCTCTATCCATCACTGAGTTTCAGCTATCAGACCAACACAATCTATAGTCATTTTTTAAAAAACATCTTTAAACTTTTGTATGAGAGTTCCTTGAGAATACATTCTGATCACTGATACAGAAACATCTTGAACTCAAAACAGATACACCATGATGCAAGGAAGAATTTACTAGCTGCCATGTCTACTCTGCTCAATCTCTGCTCTCAATGCTCAGAACAAACTCTGACAGAAGGAAAACATGATTTTCGTGGCCATTCACGTGTTTGCCCTTGGCAGGTGGCTTTCTCCTTTGGCGGAACTGACTTGCTGTGCAGTAGCACCTTTCACAATTCCGGCTGACAAGTCTTCCACTTACCAGTCCCTGTGTGCACACTGGCATGACATAGACATCTATTCATTTCAGGGTGTGGCAGGATTATATTTCATGGGCCCAGGTTTCTACTAAGCCTTCTCAGGCCCTTGCATGCCAGCCAAACACTTTGTAGGCTCAGAAAGAAACGTTCCAAAAATACAGAGAGCTAGAAGGTAGTCACTACCTCTAAATTACAACAAAGAGTATGCAATTAAAAATGTTTGTAGTGGCTTAGGAATAATGCAGAGCAATTAGCAATCAATTGGGATCTTAATGACACAGGATACAGAGGGAACTCTAAAAGTGAACGTCACCATTTGCTGGTTGAAAAAAGTTTTCTTAAGCTGCTCGCTCAAGCTGAAGTCTTTAATTGTCTCAGGGCTCTACATGAAACATCTAACAATTAACCACATGCATTTCCATTCATCTACCTGGCAATGCAAAAGGAAAATGCAGGGATTAAATAAATGCCAGGGTCCCTTGGTAAGTAGAGACATGTCTTACTTATCTCTGTAAATCCAATGCCTTGTAGCCCAAAGCTTGGTGTAAAGTAGGCACTAAATAAATGCTTGTTAAATGAAACAATTCTTTTGACAGATCCATTTCCCTACTTTTCCAGGGGCATAATGAATTATCTCGGTCCCATTCTGGATTATTAGACCTATAAAAACTGGGTGAAATCCCCATTTTAATTAAACCTTATAAATGCCTCTATAATTATTTATATCAACTTTTCTAATCATTATTGTTCGCTTCAAATATGAGAAACAAGAATCTCTCTTATTTTGATGGTTGCAGGCAAGGGCTTAATATTAGCCTCCTAGCCAGACCACCATTTAGAATATGTTTGGTCAAAGACATTGGGTGCTGCCAAGTTTCTGAGACTTGCCAGCACTGATATACCTTAATCACCAAAGTGGTAGTTTGCCCAATATATTACACCCTGACCTGCCTTTATTTATGCCAGGACTTCCTCTTAGATACAGAACATAAAGAAAATGGTTATGCAAAAGTCCCTGGAAAGAAAGACAATATTTGGATGACTTTCATAATAACATTCATAATCTTAAAGGGGAAGGCTGTCACTTCAATGGCATATACTGACCTCACCATTCTGAAGCTGCAAATTCTCTTTAATTTTTGCTCTTGCTTTGCCAAGAGGGCAATGGCTCAAAATATCCTCATGCATTAATCAAGAAGTAACTTTAAAAGCCTTTTAGCTAAATTCAAAATTAACAATAAACAACACAAAACAAAAATGACAATGGCCAAAACTGCCCTTAGTAAAATTTGCTGGATATTTGAAAACCATAAATCCTGACCTGAAAAAAATATATATTAGACTTCATAGGGAAAAAGAAAATAAAACGCAAAACTGAAACTGTACAAATTTCTTGTTTGACTAAAAATGAAATAAATAGAAGAATCATTTTTTGGTTCAAGTGTTTTTGATTTTGAATTGGTAATGCATAAATATGCATGTGTATATAACTGAGAAGACAAAACATATATAGAAGAAAAAAGTTAATCTCATTCACTTCCTTGCCACCAGCAACCCACTTCTCCTTACTAGAAATAGCAAGTATAAGCAGGTTCTTATATACCTTCCAAAGATACAATTCTAATATGAATCCAGAAATAGAATTGCTATGTCAAAGGGTATATTTAAGATACATTCAAATTAAATTTTGGTCAATTTGGATAATTTGCCCATAGAACAGACTCATTTACCTTCCCACCAGTGTATGAAAATGTTGATTCTCAACACCCTTGCCAATGTTTTCACCTTTGCTAGGTTTATATATGGAAAAATGTTATTTTATTATAGTTTATTTTCTTTATTTTTTGTTGCTGACACTATTACAGAAGTCCCCATTCCCCCCCGCCCCCCATTTGCCCACATCCATGCAGCCCCTGACCCTCATCCCTCTGGCCATCACAACATTCTGTGTCCATGAGCTATGCATATATGTTCTTCACCTTCTTTCATCCAGTCTGCCCTGTCCCTTCCCCTCTGACAGCTATCAGTATGTTCCATGTACTCAGGCCTCTATTTCTATTTTGTTCATCAGTTTATTATGTTCATTAGATTCCACATATAAGTGATAGTATATGGTACTCGTCTTTCTCTGGTTTATTCCACTTAGCATAATCATCTCCAGGTTCCCTCATGTACCACAGTTTTTTTTATCCCCTCATCTACTAATGGGTTTGGGGCTATCTCCAGATCTTGGCTACTGTAAATAATGCTGCTATGAACATAGAGGTGCATATATTCTTTCTGATTGGTGTTTCTTGGTATATATTCCCAGAAGTGGGATCACTGGGTCAAAAGCCAGTGGCATTTTTTATTTTTCCACAGTGGCTGCACCAATCTTTATTCCCACCAACAGTGCTTGAGGGTTTCCTTTTCTCCACATCCTCACCAACACTTTTTGTTTGTTGAGTTATTGATGACAGCCATTCTGACAGGTGTGAGGTGATATCTCATTGTGGTTTTAATTTGCGTCTCTCTGATGTTAGTGATGTAGAGCATCTTTGCATATGTCCGTTGGCCATCTGGATGTCCTCTTGGAGAAGTGTCTATTCAGGTCCTTTGCCCACTTTTAAGTGGATTGTCATCTTGGTGTTAGGTTGTATAAGTTATTTACATATTTTGTAAATAATATATGTATTTCATTTAACATAGGTGAGGTTGGTCATTTTTTTCATATGTTTAAGAACTGTATACATTTCATTTTATGTCAACAGGCTACCTATTTAATTGTCTCAGCATTTATTAGTTATTCTACAATCTTAAGTACTACCATTTTTTAAAAATACTCACTGGAGGATATGTTTATTGATTTGAGAAAGAGAGAGAGAGAGAGAGAGAGATTGATTGTCTCTTATATGAGTCCCGACCAGCAATCAACCCTGCAACCTATGTATGTGCCCTGACCAGAATCTAACCTACAACCTTCTGAGGTACAGGATAATACTCCAACCAACTGATCTACTGAGCCAGGGCTTACGTGCTACCTTTTTAATATACTAAATTATTTTATAAATTTGGGTTTATGAATTTTTTGTTTCCCTATTTATTAATCTACATTCATATTCCAGGACTATGCTGTTTAAATTGCTGTAGAATTACAATAAATTTCAATATCAGGTAGGGTTGGTACACTCTCATTACTTGTCACTTTCAGCATTTTATGGTTATTATTATTTATTTTTTACAGGAACTTAAGAACAATATTGTTTAGTTTTATGTGGCTAAAAAATTCTTGATGCAATTTAAATCTACAATATTAAATTAGGTATAGATAACTGCAAAAAAAAAAAAAAACCACAAAATTCACAATGACAGAAGCCATTCCTGTGTAAGAAGGTTGTTGTGAGAATTAAATAATTTGATATCCTCATATGACACATGACTAAATAACAAAAAAAGCTACTCAATATTTGTTTATTGAAGAAATCACTGAATGAATCAAGAAAGAAATTAATAAAACCTTTGATTTACCATCAGCAATACATGAATGAATTTCATACACTGGCCCTGACCCATTATCTACTTTTCCCCTTGTCAGAGCTGGTGCAGAATTATAAAAAGCTCAGCCAGGCTAGCCACTTCCAAAAGTTATATCAAAAATCTTGGGTGCAAGAAAAATCAATTGACACACAGTTATCAAACCCCTGACTTTTCCTTCATAAACATGATTTCCTATTTGGCTAGTTTAATCTTCTTTTTTAAAAAATGTTTTTATTGATTTGAGAGAGAGAGATGAAGGGAAGTGGGAGAGAGAGAGAAACATCTACTGGCTGCCTCCTGCTGGGGATCAAGCCTGCAACCTGGACATGTGTCCTGACCAGGAATCGAACCAGTGACCTCTGGGTACATGAGAGGACACTCAACCAACTGAGCCACACTGCCAGGGGCTCAGTTAGGTTAACCTTGACTGAGAAACTTTAATAAAGTATAAATAATTCTCAGTGGTAAACCCATATCATTCGCCTCTCACGTTGAACTCAACTGCTTCTTGGCTGACACCATTTCACAACTGTGGGCTGGTCCTATAAAGTTTATGAAATATTAATAAGGTGTTTTTGAAAGAAATTAATACAGTTTTCATTTTATACGTTTTGGGAATAAGGTTTACTTTAACTGATTTTAGGGATCTTTTTGTATTTTGCCTTCCAGTGCACTGAGTACATCTCAATGCCCCTCTCGGTTTGGCAATGAAGGAGCTCTGACTAGGCAGTGGCTGAAAATTCTTTGGTGAAATTCAGGCCCACACAGAATAACTTTCAATTGCAGCCAACAGATGAATCATGCGTATATGCTACAAGACAGAGCAGAAGCTCAGCTTTGGGCCAAAGGGGAAGAAAGACAACCAAGAAGGCAAGGCTGCGAGTAGGAGTTCTATCTCAGGCAGAGGGTCGTTTTCTAAGGAGGTGGCCGAAGGCTATGGGAACACTCACTACCCATTAGCAGATTCAGGCCTCAGTCTAGGCTGCCCCAACTGTTTTGGGGTGGGGGGAGAGGGGAATCTGAGTTAGTAGATGCCACCTAGAGTGGAATTCTCACAGCGGTGTAGTAAAATTAAAAGCCTTTAGAGTCAGAGATACCTAGGTTCAAAATCCTAGCTCTCCACCTACTGTGTGGTCTTGGGCACGTTCCTCACCATTCTGGGCCTCCATTTCTCCACCTACAAATTATAGCATCTCTCTCCGGCATTGGTGTAAAGGATTAGAAATCATGTGCATGAAGGACCTGGGGCAGGATCTGCCTATAATTGGCACTGCAGAAATGGCCAATGTGGCTGTGCTGATGTCTTTAGAATTAAGTAGGCTCCAACATCTTGATAACTACCTAAATGCAAGCCAGCTAGAGCTGATTGGAAAGGAGACAGGATCCAGGCTGCTAAATGGGGCGGGGGGTGGGGGCAATCAGAGTTCATCAGGTTGCCAGGGCTCCTAACCAGGTGTTTAAGGCAAGTTTTTTTTATCAGAGAAATGGAGCTCAGACCATGACCCACAGGGCAGGTACATAGGATTGGATCTCTTGGAATGAATTGTGGGAGGAAGGATATATCTCCGTCAATACAGATCAGCCTGGGATTTCATCCCACACGCAGCTTCTCCCCTCACCAGTGCAGGGCCGAGAGTAAAAGTTCAAACTGAAGTTCACATACAAATAGAATTATAACTTAAAACGCAAGCTAAGAAGTAACCATTTCAGAACATATATTCTCTCCTTCTACCTTGAAAACATATATTCAGAAGGCTCTACAAATTCAGTCTTAAATGAGTGGTTCTCAGACTACTTAGAATTCCTCACTGGGACATGTAGCATATTCCTTCGCCCCTGGTCCCTGGTTCCTGGTCCACTTCCCTTCTCTTCTCACCTCAGTCTCAGCTCCATCTGGTATAGTAAAGGACCTCATGCGATCACCTCTCAACACCTAGCCCGTATATCCAAGTGCCAGTCACACCCCCTGCAGACTGTCTCTTGCCCACCTCTCTACCTATACCCATCATAGGGTATATCCTCAAAAGGATACACCTAGGGAAGAGAACCACACAACCTCAGGACAGAGGCTTGGTGCCACCTGGGCTGTAAATTCTGGAATCTTGGGGTTCCAGGGTGTGGTCTCTGATGGAGGTGACACAGGCTTCAGCTAGGCGTGGAGACGTGGCTTTGACCCTACAGACATGTCCAGAGAAGGGCCATTGTGGAGATTAAAGTACGGGCTGAAGGCAGGGAACTCTCTTGCTAGAGTCTAAGGTTGGCAGTGCCCACATATATCAGATTTGAAATAACCCAACCCATTCTAGACCCCAGCACCCGAAGGGAAGGGAGCACACGTGGTGCTTCCAGGACTGGCCAGGCCTTGACCGGGAACTCATGGGGCTGCAGAATCTACGACTGAGCAATATCTGAGAAGGCAGGACAGACAGTGAGGCTATTTTTTTCACCCAATGACTTCATCCCTTCAGCCTTACTTATCCAGTGGTTAGCTTCTCTCACATTATTCCCTATAGCACACAGATATTTTTAAAGGATTAATAAATACCAGTGATTATATTTCCATTCTAGATACCTGAGATGCTTGGGTGTGAAGATGGAACGCTGAAATATGCATCTCAGTTCGTTTCATCTGAAACCCCACTAAAACTTCACCCAAGGTTTTTTTTTAAAAAGAAGAGCCTTCAAGGACAGGGAAAACATAGTAACGAAGTCTGGAACCGGAAAGCAGGTGGTCCAGTGGTCACTGACTTAGTTAAGACGAGAGAGCGGAATCCTGAGCTGGCAGCGCAGAGAGCTGAGAATCAGCACAAACCATGTCAAACCATCTTCCAAGGCACAAGGACTCGGCACTAGGGGGTCTCTGAATCCTGAAGTTAACAGTGGTGCGGTGTAAAACAAGAACTACTTGCTAGAAGCTCCTTGGGAACAAATGAGATGCTAGCAGAACTAGATCAGCAAGAAGTTAGACTTCATGGAAATTCTCTAAGAGGCTCCTCCTTCAGGCAGCTAAATGGTAATAATAATAATAATAATAACAATAATAATAATAATAAAATTAGTCCCTTCCAGGTGGGAGAATTAAAAAAGCAAACATATTATAGAGAGGCATCCCTTCCAGGATTCACTTCTTGGGGTAAAGGGCATGGGTTAAATTTCAGTGCCACCCACCAACCTCCATCCTTACCAGAAAGGAATGTGCAGTAGTACAAAACTGAATAGCCTTATGCAAGAACCTTTAATATTTGCAACCTCTTCCCCAACTTACTCCTCTTAGGCAACTATCGCTCCCCCATCCTGGCAAGTATACCTTTATTATTTCCTCAACTTCCCAAAATAGAGTCTTATGAACTCTGAGAGGAGATGTCAGTGAATTACTCTGTTCATCTTTTCTTGGGCACCTTCATCTTAAGGAGGCAATGAAGCTTGTGCTTTGTACTTTATTTAATTTTTTTAATCTATAAATACTTCAGTGTGTATTTCCTAAAATCAAGGACTTTCTATTACTTAATCGCAGTGCATTTCACAAAATCAGAAAACTCAACATTGTTGACACAATACTATTATCTAACTCCCATTCATTCCAAATTCCAAATGTGCTTGTTGTCACAAAAATGTTCTCTATAAACTTCATTTCTCTTTTCTAGATAAGGCTCTAATCCAGGATTCAGCATTTCACAGGATTCTAAAAATAAATAGTGTCTAGTTTAGGATATCTTCATGAGAGTTAAAGCTATGAAGAAATTAAAAAGACAATTCAGCATGAAAGTCTGTAGAGTGGTGATTCTTGGGAGGTGCTGGAGGAATTCAGGTGGGGCATCCAGACATCATCTCAGGCACCAAGAATAATTTATTTCAAAACCTGGTGGTGGTTTTGCAAATTTGCAATTTAATATTTTTAAGTAGTACATATTCATTTAAACACACACACACACACACACACACACACACATATATAGATAGATAGATAGATAGATAGATAGATAGATAGATAGATAGATAGATAGATATAGATATATAGGTATATAGATATAGATATATAAATTTATATTGATTTCAGAGAGGAAGAGAGAGATAGAAACATCAATGATGAGAGATAATAATTGATCGGCTGCCTCCTGCACGCCCCACACTGATGATCCAGCCCACAACCCAGGCATGTGTCCTTGACCAGAATCAAACCCAGGACCCTTCAGTCCACAGGCTGACACTGTATCCACTGAACCAAACCAGCTAGGGTCATTTTATACACTTGTTGGATAAACTGTATATTTCACATTTTGTTTTTATTTTTAAGAAACATAATCTAAGAGTCTGCTTAAGGTACAGAATAATTTTGTTATCTCTCTTGGCCAGGAGGAATTTTTAAACCTACCCTTATCCCGAGCGAGCTCTTCAAAGATCCCCTCATTACACTGGCAGGTCTTGATTCCAACTCTTTCAATTGCTCAGCCTAAGGCCTACCCTCTATCCCTAAAAAATTCTTTAAAGATAAGATTCTTGTCTACCAAGATCTGGAATGACTTTGGGCAGCCATAGATTCAGTGCCTAGTTACTAGTCTAGTTGCACACACAAAAATAAAATAAAAAAATTTCCCCTTCAAAAACATTTTTTTGTTGTTTTTTTACTCTCATGTGAACTAAACTATATACTTGAGAAAGTGTTGAGAAAGTGTTTCTTCTATTTGGTCATCTATTTCTATATACTTTCAGATGACCTCATTTCCCATACTGCAGAAAACAGAAACCTTTATCAATTTTCTTAACTCTCCATTCTGGACGCATTCTTTGGTTGTATTTTCCCTTTTCTTGCCTCGCCAACCCATCCCAGCTATAGTAGTAGCCTCTACAACAGAAGCAACCTCTTATCTTCTCATCAAAGATCAAGTTATTTTTAGGGTAGGGTCCTCTAGTTCCTTATTTAAAAGGTTTTCTTTACTCAGACAACAAAAGCCTTGACAATAGCACTGCTAAAACTCATCTGCATTTCATTTATTGCCCATGATTCTTGTCAGCTTAAGAATGTTCTCAAATTCACAGATGAATATGGAAGAGAAAAGGGGAGGTGGTGGTGTCAACAAGTGTTAGAACAGAATTTAATAACAACTTAGTTTTTTTTTAACCGTGCTTAAAGTCAGCTAAGTTACATGTGGTTGAGAAAAATGTAATAATGCCTTAAATTTGGCTGAAATAGAATGCAATATGTAATCAAACATGTAGTTCAAAAAGAAGTCCTTGAGTTATGATAAACAGATAACAAAAAATGGGATTTTTTTAAATAAACAGATATGCATTCTAAAACCTTATTTCATTCTTATTTCCTTAAGAGCTCTTGAGGAAAATAATCTGATCATGGAGAAAAAAAATTAAACATTAACATATGGTTTTCCTGACAGCTTGTCTCAAAATTCACATTTATTAGTCAAGCCATATCCTCTCAAAGTTTTGATTTTGAAAAGTTGGGGGAGATCTGATGAATTTCCTATGTATCATTAGTTTTCAAGTTTGTACAACCATACATGGAAGTATCCCTCTTGATGCAGGTAAACATATGAAGTCACCACCAGAGGTACTTAGACGCTCAATGAATAAAATTAATATGCATTCTTTCATACATACCATAGTCACATCTGGACTCTTTCATGCAAGTTCCCTCCAAATCATTAAATCTATGCCATAAATTAACAATGACGGAGAAGCTAATTAATTTTCAACAAAAGGACTAAAAAGTATTCCTATCAATTATTTTAAACATGTGAACCAGTAAACCTTCACACCTGTCAAGAACCATAGGTCTTGCCAGAGAAAAAGCAGCAAGGTACTTAATTCTGCACCTCCCCCCAAAAAAATGTCCTGTTTCCTACTCAAATAAGAGTAAAAGAGTATTGTAGCCTCAAAGCTTCTAGAAAGAGTTTTCTGTATTTGTTACCTGCTTCCTTTCCTCCCACTTACCCCAAATTGATAGTTTCTGCTTTGAATATTCCACAGATATTCCCTGGCTAAGGCCAATAATATATGGGTTGCCAAATCTGGTAAGCATATTTCCATTCCCATTTGTGACTACTTGCCCACCTTCTTCTGCTTGATTTCTATAATACCCACTCCCTCTTCTCCTTCCATCCAGGCATCCTTCTGTCTCCATTAAACGGGCTCTGACTTCTTTTATTCTAAAACTACATGATCTATTTAATGCACACCTACAGTTTTAAGTAACACTCCCATATGACACTTTCTAAATCTCTATCTCCGGCTAAGATTTTTATCTTAAGCTTAAGACCTGACCTGTAGACACCTCTCTATGTCCCACAAATACCTCAGGTTCCACAAGACCCAAAGTGAGCTCGCTCATTATTTATCTTTAACTCTCTGCCTAAGAGTGAACAACGGCACTACCCATCAAGTCAGGCATTTAAAGGAGAATCCTCCTCTCCTATTCTCCAGAGGCAATTATTCATTGAAGCCTACCAGTTCCAGCTCCTTAACATTCCTTCCACTCAATCACCATTGCTGCTGTCATGGTTTAGGAACTCATTACGCCTCTTACAGACTCATGTAGTGGCCAACTGATTCATCTATCTGATTCTAGCTCTGTGCATCTATGTTTTACCCATCGAACCTGCACACTACTGCCAGTGTGGTCTTTCTAACTTGCAAATATGATCACATCACTCCTTTGCTTAGAATTCTTTGGTAGCTCCCATAATCATGCTTCCCAAACTCGCTTACCCCTAGAGATTCTCAGTCATCAGATCAGAGCTAGGACTTAAGTCAGGTGTCCTCAAACTACGGCCCGCAGGCCACATGCAGGTGTTTTTGCCGTTTTGTTTTTTTACTTCAAAATAAGATATGTGCAGTGTGCATAGGAATTTGTTCACAGTTTTTTTTTTTAAACTATAGTCCGGCCCTCCAACAGTCTGAGGGACAGTGAACTGGACCCCTGTTTAAAAAGTTTGAGGACCCCTGACTTAAGTATCTGCATTTTAATGAGAGCTCTAGTTGATTCTTATAAGAAGGCAGGTAACACTGATCCACAGAATTAAATCTCAACTTTTTTACATAGCATGTATGTCCAGCCTCATCTCCCCTGACTTCTCTCACCAGAACACTTCAATATACACATACGATAGCTAGCGTTTAACTACCTTGAGTCACATATCATTCCCCATAGTGCCATAATGCTGTGTTCTCTCACACCTCAACACCTTTGCACATGCTGCTCCCACTGCCCATGATACAGTCTCTGGCTTATTCAACTAGTCCCGAAAGTCTTGGTCCAAACCTTACCTCATCTATGAAAAGCCTTCTCTGATTTCCTTACTCAGATGTAGGGATACCTTTTCCTATATCCCTATGAGTTTGTGTATACCCCTGTTTAACATTTTAGCAGCCCCACTGTGGCATTCTAACAGTTTAAAAGTACATTGACCCACTAGTCCAGGGGATATGAAAGAAGAGAAACCTTTATCTTTTTATCCATAACACCTTACATGGAGCCTCATGTTAAATAAATATTTAAAGAAATACCAAGTGGATGACAGAAAGCCACATTAAGTGAATAGGATTGACTTGGGTTCTACCCCATTGTGCAAATCACTACTTGTCTCCACAAAACAAGTTGAGAATCTTAGTTTCTATATAGGGACACATTTAACACAGGACTTCTTTGGGACCATTCTTTCAACATTTTATTATGGGAAATTCAACTGTATACAAAAGTAGTTTCAATCATTATCGACTCACAGCCACTATTTTTTCTTTATATCACCATCCACTTCTCCCTCTTTGGAGTATAAGCAAAAATGATATTTGGATATTTCTTATAATCTGAAAACCTTTAACACTATACCATAATCTTATGATTCACTTTGATAGATTGGATTAATGGTCTAATTCTTCACACACATCCCCTTGTTAGAACTATGCACCCTTATCTTG
Source organism: Eptesicus fuscus (assembly GCF_027574615.1). Classification (NCBI taxonomy): domain Eukaryota; kingdom Metazoa; phylum Chordata; class Mammalia; order Chiroptera; family Vespertilionidae; genus Eptesicus; species Eptesicus fuscus. Next base: position 23,189,626 of record NC_072487.1, on the reverse strand, counting down.
AAATGTACTTGCACGTTTGTGTTTACTCTCATGTACTCTTGCTTTTTGGGATAAAAAGAACATGTTTCCAATAACCACTGGTTCGTGGAGGATAAGAAACATGTAGAGAAACCCTGGACCCAACCTGAAGCTTGGAACCATCTCCACAGACTCACAAATCTACATCCTGAAGCAGAGCCAACCCAGACAACTTAGACCTTTGAGCAAGAATACCTAGTGCTGTATGCCACTGATATTTCGTAGTTGTTATTTAGAAAAATTTAAGACAACACATAAAGATTAATAAAAATTCCCTAATATGAAATTCCTTAGTATGAACACAAATGATTTTTTTTTGTTTAGAGCTTTCTATATTTTTAAAGATACAATTCTGTTTAAGTCTGAATTATATTAAAATATTTATGGTATAATTTTAAAAGTAAAGTTTTTATTTAGAGGTAATGCTTTTCCAAAATTGTAATCTTTTGAAATCTATTGTACAAAATCACAACCAGGATATTGACATTCACACATTCAGAAAGCCAATTAAATAATAAGTTTTAATATTTCAATAATTCCATCCCTAAAAAAGCCCACAAAAAAAATGGAAAGAAGTAATAGAAGAACAAAATAGAAAGGTAACTGATAGAAAATTAGTAAGAAAGAGGTGGACAAAAATCCAACCATATCAATAATTACAGTATATTTTAATGGACTAAACTCACCAACAGTTTCTTGAAAAAAAATAGAGAAGCTGATTAATATATATGTGAAAAGGCAAGAGACCTAGAATGGGCAAAATAATTTTTTAAAAAAAGAATGAAATTGGAATCCTGATTCTATCTGATTCTAAGACTTGCTATAAAGCTATACTAATGAAGACAATATTGTTTTGGCTTAAGAATAGCTCTACAAATCAATAAGAATGAATCAAAAGAGACTTAGACCTATACCATCAGTTGATTTTTAACAAAGGCACCAAAGTAATTCAATGAAGGGATTTTTTCCCAATGAGGAAAAATAAATATTAAACTGAAGCTCTCCCCTACTTTTTCCTGTTTGTGTTGTTTTGTTTGTTTGTGGGTGTGTTTTTTTTGTTTTTGCAACATATATAAAAGGTAACTTGAAATGGATCACAGCCCTACACAAAAGAACTAAAATCATAAAGTTTCTAAAGGAAAAAATCTGTAGTTTGGGTAAGATAAATATTTCTTAAATAGGTCAAAAAGAGCATTATAACTATAAAAGAAAAAATTGGTTAAATGAACTACATTTAAATTAAAAACATGTGTTCTTCAAAAAACAAGATAAAGAAATCAAAAGGCAAGTCAAAAACTGGGAGAAAACATTGGCAACACATGTATATGACAGAAAGTTTGTATTTAGAATATACAGTGAATTCTACTTACAATTCAATAATAAGACAACCCTAGGAATGTGTTTAAATTGGCAAAAGTTTTGAACAGACATTTCACAAAAGAAGATAAACAAATAGCCATGAAACACATGAAAAGATACTTTAACATCCCTAGGCATTAGAGAAGCACAAATTGAAACCACAGTGAAATACCACCACACATCCACTAGAAATACCAAAACTAGGAAGACAGACAATTCCAAGTGCTGGTGAGGATATAGAGCAACTGCTATGCTCACACCTCGCTGATCCCAGATGCAGAGTATACAGTCCTTTGGAAAACAGTTTGACAATATCTCATAAAGTTAAATCTATACTCAACTTATGACCCAGCACTCCCATCATAGATATTTATCCAAAAACAAACGAACACATACGTATGTCAAAATAATGCATGCACATGAATGTACATAGCAGCGATATTAATAATCAAAAACTAGAAACAACATAAATGTCATTCAACATAGAAAAAAAAATTGTGGCACATCCATACTGTGGGATATACTCATCTATAAAAAGGAACAAACTGCAGGTACATACACAACATGGCTCAACTACAAAAGCATTACATGGTGTGAAAGAAGCCAGACACAAAGGTGATAGAGGGAAGATCAATGGCTGCCTGTAGTCAGGGGTTGAGGAAGGTAACTGACCATAAGGGGGCAAGAGAGAAACATTCTGAGGTAATAGAAGTTATTTGATTGTGATATTGGTTACACACCTGCCAATATCATCAAACTGCACATTTAAAGTGGGGCAATTTATTGTACATAAATTAGACCTCAAAGAAGCTAAGAAAAGACACATGTGGAAAATGCATTAAATCAGACAATATCAACACGAAAATCCTCTAATCCTGAAACTATTCTGTGTTTGTATTATAAGGGAAATAACAATGAATGAGTGAATAATCATGAGCCCCACCCATTCCTTCTCTTTACAAGAAATAAATGAATCATTCTGGATGAGGTATTCATCAAAAACGATGCCATGCTAAAATGGAGCAGAAGTGAACTACAAATTAAAGTTATTTATATATGAAAGTTCCTTCCAAGCACATGATTCTGAGAGAAAGAGAAAGTTGGCTTAATCATGTGATATTCAATACCTCTTTCATCCTGGTTTTTCCATTTCGGCTCTCTCTGTGAAGTAGTTGATCAAATTCGCCACTCTCACAGGACACACTCCTTTCTCCCAAGTGCAGCCTTGACCTGTATCAGAAAGGAAAGTCATCAATGACAATGTCATTATAACTCTTTCATCATTATTATGTCTTTGTTTCATTCACCTGAAAACAATTTACTCAGTGCTTGAGTATCAGCAGTAATGTGAGGAGGAATGAGGCTATTTGAGAGTTACTACCCATGCAAGCAAACAAATTGATATGGGGGGGTATATGTATATAAAATATTAACTACATATAACAGTCTTTATTGAATACTGACTATCTGTGGGACACAATACTGCTTCATAGGAATTACCTCATTTAATGCTCTCATTAACCCTATAACATAAATTACATTATCCCCATTTTACAGATCAGGAAATGGAGGCTTGAAGAAAATAAAAAAAAAAAAAGCCTCAAGCCATGTACAAATTCCATGCTTGTTCTGCTATGCCATGTGCTGTCTATGGTGCATATTATGGGAATACCAAAAAATAAAAATAAATGAAAAAAATTAAATTAAATAAGAGGTGTTGTTCATGTGCCTTTTGTTCATGTGCCTTCAAGCAACACACAATCTTACAATCAAGAACACAGTCATGCCCTAGCCTGTGTGGCTCAGTTGGTTAAGCATCTTTCTGTGCACCCAAAGGACGAAGATTCCATTCCCGGTCAGGGCACATGCCCAGGTTGTGGGTTCCATCCCCAGGCTGGGTGCATGTGGGAGGCAATCAATAAATGTGTCTTTCTCACATGCATGTTTCTTTCTCTCTCTCCCCCACTTCTTTTCTCACTAAAATTACTAAAAACAACTATGTGTGTGTGTGTGTGTGTGTGTGTGTCTGTGTGTGTGTGTGTGTGTGTATGCCTAATATACAAAGTGTCCCCTCGGGAGTTCAACCAACTGGAAGTTCGATTACATGCACTGATCACCAGGGGGTGGTGCAGAACAAAGGAAGGCCCCAGCCGACAGCCACTAGGGACCCTACCCATGCACAAATTTCATGCACTGGGCCTAATATATATATATATAAATACCACACTGGGCGTGTATGTGTATGAGTATATGCATGTATGTGTATCAAATGGGCATACTGACAATTATGTCTAAAGAGACAGGTAACGGCACCATTTAAAAAATAAGATGGCCACAATTAAAAATCAGATATTCAAATTAGAGCTGTTTCTCCTCTCTAGGAACCCTTCTGGGTTTTTAAATATATAGCAAAAATCTGATTGGAAATAGCTTTGTTTTATTTTCACAGATTTCCCTATCGTTTCTTCTATTATAAACTCCTTAAAGTAAATATAGTGCCATCTAAGTACTTTCAAGGTCTTACTTAAGGTAACATGGAGATGTTGTTTAAGTGCTAATTGAGTATGTGGGCATGTTTCGAAGAAACAAAAATATATGGGTACTTGGGTTCTGATTCTTAGTGACCCCTATTAATTTTAATTTTGGTATTCCTTTATCCCTAACACCTATATTCTAATTAAATTCACACTAAAATTTCAAATTTATGACATACAGTGTGTTTATCACACAAGTGGCTTCTGGTAGAAACATTCTACCTAAACACCAAGAGATTGGACTGGGTGAAAGGGAAGGGAAGGGAAGGGAAGGGGAGGGGAGAGGAGGGGAGGGGAGGAAAAGAAGAAAACATGAAAGCAGGATGGAAGGGAGGGAGGGAGGGAGGGAGGGAGGGAGGAGAAAGGAAGAACAGTATTCCCCTTCTCCAGACTGCTGTTTTTAGGGCACTACCTCCAACCAGGAGTTTCTTTCTTATCCACCCACCACTTCTGTACTTCATTTTGACTGTGAACTCTTAGTCAACTCATTAAGCTCTCTAAGTCCTAATTTTCTCATCTGAAAAGTGTACATACTTAACCAGAATCCTAAATGTTCCTGGCTCTTGCAATGTTTACCTTTGACGATGTGTGTGAAGGCAATTGAAAAACGTCTAAAATACCTCACAACGATTCCCCTCTCGTGGGGATGTGTGCTTCCATCACATTGCTACAGGCAAGCTCATGGGGGAAAGCATGAGGACTTGGTCCTTCGTGAAAATGAACCCTCCCTGACTGGCCCTTCCAAGAAGCCAAGCCGGTGAGCTGTGCGATGGAGCAGGAAAGAAAAGCCAGGCTGAGAGCTGAGGAGCCGGATGGACTGAGATGGCAAAGATGGGAGGAGAGTGGAAACAGGGAGAGCCAGGCGAGAGACTGCTTCATGTTGGAAACCAGCGCCACGCTAAATTAGAAACAGGAGTGTGCGTACCTGCGCCTTACCTCATCGCTCTATAATCTGTAACCTGAGCTCCCTCCCGGAGAAGTAAAAATAGCAAGGCTCCTCTGCAGCCTGGCTCTGCCCGGCCTGGCGGGGTGGGCCAGCCGCCCGGGGAAGGAGAGGGGACCAGGCAGAGAAGGCCAATCTCGGGGTCTGGGCCGGAGCGCCCCCTCCACTGCCCACTGGGTGAAGGAGACGGAGGGAATGCAACCTGGAGGGGTGGCACCCAGGGCCTAACAAGGGAACCTTCTGGGCGGAGGATAACAGGCTGCCCTGGGGTCACCTGTTTCTGTCACTGGCGCTCTGGCGTTTCCTCGAAGTGAAGTATCATCGAAGTTGGGAGCCTGCCTGCTCCTGCCATGATGATCCAGGCGAGTGCCCACACAGGTGCAGAGCAGATGAGGCGGCCTTTGCAGGCCGGGAGCTGCTCCTAGCAGGGTGGAGGCAAAGATGTCCTGCACGGTGGGCTCGCTCTCCATGAACACGTTCCCCTCACTGGGTGTGTGTGCCTGGGCTCCCCTCCTCCAGTTTGGGGTCAGCACCCTCTCCCATCCACTCTGTAGGGCATTTTGGCATTGATTACGCAAGTGACTGGGGAAAGCTTTGCCCGCTGCTGGCTCCTACTATGTGGATAAAGCGATCAAGTAGGAAGGGGACAAAGCGGCTTATTCATTAGCCATTATCAAAAACTAGCAACCTGGAATGCCTTGCCTCATTCTTTGGGGTGATCATGTATTGAATGCTACTAATATAGGGAAAGTAATTTTCAGAATTCCTAACGCTGAATCAACCCTGTGTTTGTGAAATAAATCTTACTTGCATTAAAAAGAAAGTATCAGGGAAGATGCTAAATTTCCATAGGATGTCCCAGAATTTAAAATCCTCTTAAAAAAAGGGGGGTAGGGGGTGTGTGGAGGAAGAAAAGAAAACCAAACCAAAATATTAAACTAAATAATCTGGGCCCTTTGGCTACGCAAATTTCACTCTGATACTGTAAACGTGTTTTCCGCTGACTTTTTGCAAAACTCCCTTGGTTCATGCAAATGGGCTTTGCTCACCCGCTCTGCAAGAACGCAAATATTCTTTCTGCTGCCGCTGGAAGAAAAGGTAGCATTTTTGTTTCAGTCTGCCACTTGTTCCAAAGAGGGCTCTCAACGCATTCTTGTCTATGAAGAGTCAAGAGAGAAGGCCTGCGTGCGAGCGAGCTCTCCCCGGCTTCGCCAGAAGAAATAACAGGGAACAGACTGACGGAGTGGAAACAGGAGAGAGGGAGCCATGCAAACCTGGGCTGGAGGCCTGTTTCTGCCTCACAAGCTCTGCAGCCCCTGAGAGACTCCAGCACTGTCTCTGCTGCACTCATCTCTCCTGTGAGAACGGCAAGAGTAGCGCCCACCTCACTGAGTTACTTCAAGGTTTAGTGAGAGAGTGCTTAGAGTGCTTGCCAAAGCCCTGGAGACTCACTGTCCCACAGAAATATAACACAAGCTACCCACGTAATTTTAAACTTTCTAGTAGCCTCATTTTTTTTAAAGGAAAGTGTTCATTAGGGTAACACTTTATGTAACCCAACATATTCAAATGATCGTTCTGATACCCAAGCAGTAGAAAAACGTATGTCAGTGAGATAGTTTACATTCACTGCCCCCATTAAATCTCCAACAGCCGGTGTGTATTTTGCACTTTCGATGTGTCCCAATTCAGACACTCAGTTCTCTGAAAATGCTTGATCTATCTTTTGATGTCTTGAGATTTGTATTTGAAGAAGAGGAAAATGGGTTCACATACCCACGTTGTTCCAAAAGTGTTCCAAAAACGGAATCAAGTATTCATGTTTTACATTTAAAATAATTAAAATGAAATAAAATTACAAAGCGAATTCCTTAATCATACTCCTCCCCTTTTCAGGTGCTCTCAGCAGACACATGCGACTAGCGGGTACCACACTGCACCATGCCGCTTTGGAGAAATGCCTGGCACTTCACGGGTTCTCCAAGACTGACATATCTTCTTCTGTCCACTAATATTTTATCTGAATATCAAGCACTGACCTTTCAACTTGAGAGAAGTATAAATGACATCTACAACAGACGTCTGTTCTGTTGAAAACCAAGAATAGAAACAGCCTCATTTTTATTTGCCATCCCATGTATTTTCCCAAACCCTCCTCTTCTAGAACTGCAACCATCAAGCTTCTCTAGTTTTTTGTTTTGTTTTGTTTTTTAATGCATCTCAGTTAGCCTGACCACTCATACTACACCCTCCTGACTCCCCCTATCTCAGGAGGCAAGTAATCGTACCAGTGTCTCCACCGCACCTAAAAGGTGAACACAGGCCAAGGAGAATGAGCTTCTCCAATCAAACACTGCTGCTTTGGACATGCGTGAGCTCTGGACTGATCAAAAATACCCATGTGCCCATGTGCCACTTAAAGAAATCCATAAGCCACCTTTTCAAAAACACCCTGCATTAGAATTTCACAAAGAACTTTCTGAATGCCACAGTTATTAGCATGAGTCTGTCCATCACAGGAATACATAACCTGCTTGCAAAATGGCAGGCAACTAAAAAGACTTAAGTCCATTTGCTTTTTCACTCCTCAAGCACACACAAATCTGAGAAACAGAAGAAATGGAAGATTCAGTGGTTTGGACCAGATCGTCAGCTCATTCTGTAGTAACAGTCCGTAGTCCTTGCACCTCCAGTCTTGAGGACACTGACTATTTCCTCTGACCTCCAGAAAAGAAACGGGCAAAGCTCTCAGATGCTCCATAATGCATGGCACCATGGGGTGGATGCTTTCCTAGATGTAAAGAATGTCTGCTGTTGCTGGCTGCCCAGTCTCCCTTCCCCATACCTCTGGCAGCATCTCCCTGATAGTCCTGTGGAGGAATGGACCTGCCATTGGATGTGACCTTCTGGGATTCTCAATTAAATTGTTCTCTCCTCCCAGCCAACAAGTATGTGTTTGACCCAAACTAAACCGATCAGGTTCTCTCTCTCCCTGAAATCTGAATCCTGAGCAACGTGTTACAAGAATTCAAAATGGCTAGGTTTCTTTCACACCCACACGCCGAAATCGTGACCTTGAAGAAACTGTCTATATGTTCTGCTGCCCGGTTTCAGCTTCCTTGCTGCTCTCCTTTTCAAGGACTAATCTTGGTCTTGTGCTTTTTTCTTTAATATCACAGCTCCGTAGCCTTCAATAAAATCCTTTTTTTATTATTTTCATATTTTTTTAATTTTATTTTTCAATTACAGTTGACATTCAATATTATTTTATATTAGTTTCAGGTGTACAGTGTAGTGGTTAGACAATTTAGAAAGTGATTCCCCCAGAATTTCAAATACCCACCTGGCACCATATCTAGTTATTATAATATTATTGACTATATTCCCTATGCTGTACTTTATATCCTTGTGACTATTTTGTAACTACCAATTTGTACTTCTTAATCCATCACCTTTTTTACCCAGTTCCCAACTCCACTCCCATCTGGCAACCATCAGTTTGTTCTCTGTTTCTATGAGTCTGTTTCTGTTCTGTTTGTTCATTTATTTTGTTGGGGTTTTTGTATGTGTGTTTTTTTGCACGTATAAGTGAAATCATATGGTATTTGTCTTCTCTGTCTGACTTATTTTACGTAGTATAATACCCTCTAGATCTATCCATGTTGTTGCAAAAGACAAGAGTTCATTCCTTTTTATGGCCAAGAAATATTCCATTGGGTTTATGTACTACAACTTTTTTTATCCACTCATTTATTGATGGGCACTTGGGTTGCTTCCATATCTTGGCTAATATAAATAACACTGGAATGAACATAGGGGTGCAAATATCTTTTCAAATTAGTAGTGTGGGTTTTGTTTGTATACCCAGAACTGAAATAAATCCCCCCTCCCCCACATCCCCTGAAGTTTCCTGGAGTCTGTTTGTTGCTTCAACCAAATTACTCTTAACTGAAATAGTAGATAATGTTCTGTGATCCAATATGAAGTCTCTCAGGTCTAGGCCTGCTTGGCCAAAATGAACTTGCTGCTCCTTCTCCATCATGCAGACAGAGAGATGCCCATTAATGAGCTCATGAAGTTGAGTAACAGTTTCAGACAATTGCTTTTCAGTCTCCCAAGAACCCTAATTAAAATCCTTTATTTGCCTCCAACTCAGACAACCTTTGCTGTGGAGGTGAGGATCCTTGAAGGACATGGAGTAAAATTAATCTCCAAATTGATGTAGAGATTAATTTTACCTCCGAAAAACCCTTCAGAGTGAGTCAAACTGATAACATTGTAAAATACAGCCATATTACAAAGTCCATTCAAAATGAGCTTGACCCCAAGCATATATTTTTCCATTTTCTGGGCAAATAACTCCCATATGAAACTCCTCCCTCATGTTTCACCTCCTTGCTAATCTCCATTTTCATCATAAATTTATATGGCCTTTCATATAAACTACCTCAATAGTTATGTTGGAAAATCTTAGATGCTCTAAGCTCTCTATACTATCTGAAACAAACAAACAAAAATGTACAATGAACTGGAAATATTGTTGACAGGCAATATTTATAAGTACTGACTTCTATGCAGTGACTATTTATGTGCTCAGATAAATACAGGCCTAATTGTTCCACACAGCATGGCAGAAAACTGCCCAAAGTTATACAGAGTGCAGGGTGAATGCTAATTTTCTGGCAGTATACATTACCAAAGATCATTTTATTATTAAATCTCATAACTTTATAACTTCTCCAAGCTCCAATTCATATTTCTCCATAATTTTTTTCCTCTGCAACATTATTTCCAGCTCCCATATTTCAAGCACCTTTGTTGATCTTGAAATGAAGCCACAGAGCCTTCTCCTTTCTCATTAGCAAAAAAAGTTGCTTGGGATGAACCGTGTTTGCCACATCCTCCCAATATATTATCTATGCCTTGATAATAAAAATTATACATTTGGAAGTTCCATAAATTCTTTCAGGTCATTCAGGTTACATCTGAAATAGCTGAAACCCAGTGGCCTATAAAGGTGAGTGCAGACTTGACTAATTTTCCTTGGACAATAACAGCTACAGAGACCTGACTTAGGCAATGGAAGAGTCCTGCCCATTAAGTCTCCTGTTACTTTAATCATGCATCTCAAGCATTAGTCCATTCTTGGGACTAATGTAAAACTACATTTTTATATTGAAAAATAGATTGTGAAATAATCTATTTAAAGCACTCTGTATAAAGAATACATAGGTGTTCACCTCAAAAAAAGGAGGAGTTGCTTCATTGTTATTTGTCAAACACTGTAAAGGGTCTTAGATTTTGCTATACTTGAAAGCTAACAAATTAGCCTGCCACAGTTCCATAAATGCTGGCACAAGACACAAGACTCCTGAGTCAAACAGTTGTATTATTCATAGTCCACATCAAGCAGCAAGAACAATGCATTTGTAACAGTTCTCCTTGTTCCCAAGTATCACAGAAGTGACACTTATGGGCCCAGTGGGCTGTTACAGAAAAGGAACCCTGAGCTTAGGGAATCCATATCTTTTATAATGGGCAATAGGCATGCCTACCCTTCAGATATGCTCTGATTGGAGCATCATCTTTATTATACTGAACTATAAGGAAACACTCAGGAGAAAATACCATATCTACCTAGCCTGTTCACTATACAAACATCTTTGCAAAGAGAGTTTAAAATAAAAGCAATTAGTGCTTCTGTGTACAACACATGCAGAAACACAAGGGACACAACAGAGAATTGTCTCCTCACATTACTGAACTATGTACAATTTTCTATAAAATTTTACAGGTTTTTAGATAAAGCAGGCAATAACTATTTAAGCTTAGTTCTCACAAAGAAACCCATTCCTTACTCTTCCCAATCTAGGCATCATGATCTGAGATTTAATTATCAGGAGGATCCACCTGGCTCAGGAATCTCTCCTTAAGGATAACTTTAAAGCTTTTTACTTTTATAAATTCAAAACATTAAATATATTCTTGTGAATGAGTGAACATACCCTATTGAATGAGATATATGTAAAATACATGATTTACTAAAACTGTAGGTATGGTTGCCATTTTTTGTGGATATAGCATGCTATTCACTGAGCTGAGTATTTTGTACACATTACATTTTATTAGATATTCATAAACATTTATTGATGTTATTATCTCCATAATTGATGTGGAAAAAAACAAACAAGGCTCAATGAATACATTATCCAGTGTAACTAGTAAATGTCAAGACTGGAATTTGAAAGAAGGTCTGGCCAACCCCAAATTCAGGTGCCTATCTAGTATACTACACTGCCCCTCCAAATAGTTACTTAGTGCTTAAATGTGGACAAATAGAAAAATAAATCATAAAGAGATCAATATAATGAGAGCCTGTTGTCATATCATAGTTCTGCAGCTCAGGACTAAGCTGCAATTAAGGATCATCTTAATATATTTCCCATAGCATTAGGGCTATAATGAGATTCCACCATAAAGATTTGCCCAATCAACTGTGTTACCATATCTTATACTCCAGAGAATGATAAGGTCCCTTTGAATCATTAGCCAAACTTAACAGATTTTTCTTGAATATTACAGACATAATTAAAGTCCAGTGATAGAATTAAATCACCTATAAGTCATGTCCTAATCATCTTTGACATACAAATCTACATCCTTTTCTGATCTACATTGGCCCTTTGGAACTAATTAAGTTTCTCTAAGAGGTTATGTATCAAATGCAAATATTAACAATGTATTGAAAATTCAGGGTGGAGTAGGAACCAACATCACAGTGACACAATTTCTTATCAAATAATTTCATATAAACTGGTTCCATACCTTGATTAACAGGGAGAGTGGTCATTAAATGAATTAATTATTGTAACATCAGACCACTCAAGTGAGGACAAACAAACACCCTCCATATAAAAACAAAGACTTGTTTCAAAAAACAAGATCTGTGTTTTGGTAAGAGAAGAAATGCTCTTCCATCAACATGGTTAAATGGTCTTGTTTTTCAGAAGAAAAAAAAAGTTACATTTGAGAAAATATTTAATGGCTCAACTAGTAAAGAAACCAACATGCCACTGTTGGAAAGTTTGAAAAGAAACTTGAACTTGTATCCATGCTTACCCTTGTTCATGGGACTAAAGTCCATCCTTCTTCTCTGTCTTGCTCCCACTTTGGGGGACAGTGAGAAATAATGCCCTCCTAGCTAAGGCCTACAGTATTCAGAAAGGGGCCAGGCATGTGATGGAAGAAGTGGTAATTTCCACAGGGAATCATTAGAGTTGTCAGAGTGAGGGACTTCAAAAGGGGGCATCTGGAATGTGAGTACCAATCTCAAGACGGGAGATCCCATTTGGGATGTAGGAGACTCCCAGAAAGGGCCACCTCCTTGCTAAGACCTTAGGCTTAAGGAGTCTTTCATTTGAGATAGAAGAGAAAATTGAGTTGGCTAGAATTATAATTTTTGTTTCTCCTACATGATGATATTCCTCTGCCATTATCCTAATCCTTTATTAAATAACTGCATGTGCCTGTGAATTCTGATAGTACTTCGGCCTTTTGGAAACTGAAATACCAGGGGCGCTACCCCATTTTCAACCAGAATTGAATGCAGAAGGAGCCTGTACCCCTCAGGTGGCCCAGAGTCACGGTCATCAGTTAGTGATGACCCTGGATCCTACAGTCGTGTTCTGCAGGGAACAACCTATGATCGTTTCCAAGACTAGTGAAGGCGGCTTTTGCATGAGGAGCTCACCTACCTCTGGGCTGCATCTGCAAGGCTCACACTCCAGCTTTGAAAGCGCATTGTTACTGCTATTTCTGTAATCCTTTCTGTCTCTGCTTGCTTTCAGAAGAGTTCTTGTTTCTGTGAGATATTTGGTTTAATGTTTTGTTTAATGTTAACTTGTGTGTGTGTGTGTGTTTCAAAACTAGGATGAAACAATTAAAGATAAGAAGACAAGGAGTTAATATTTAGTTGCCTTATTTATATTTACTAATTTAATAGTCAGTTCAAACGTGCATTAGTACACCAATTTGAAACACAAAATAGAACACATACAAGAAAACATCGAGGCTCAGAGATATTAGATTATGTGCTCAAACTCATGTCACTGCTTAGGGCAGACCTAGGATTTAAATGAGGGCTAGTCCACACTCCACACTCCACACAAGTTCCACAATTGCCCGGATGTATTTTGTAAAGCACAGATATAAAATATCCCATGAAGGTGGGCTGTCACAAATACACCCTTAAGAGAATTTTTCAGAAAACAGAGACCAGCAATTTAGAACTGACTTGGGAGATAAAATTATTTCTGACAGATATACAGCTACATGAGCCTCCCTACAGATAAGGGTGTGCTTGAACTCCATAGCAAATACCTTTAACAAAAACATTCCAGATCATGGCCAGCCTTTTCCTCATGCAAACCAATGCTTACTCAAAGAACTCCAGGGGCTTGTCAGGTGACCCAAAATGTCTTAAGATAGACAAAGCTAGCAAAATCTAGGGGGACAGAGACAGGTATGAAAGTGTCTGGAGCAGTATTGTCCCCAGATCTTTTCCCCAGGCACAGAAGGTGTCACACAACCCTACAGTTAACGATATTTAATTACTATCTACCCATGTTCTGGGGATCACTAACATACAATTGTTCAGATGTTCACGTCAATACCAAAGTGGTAATAACCAGAAATGATGGGAGATGAGAAGACAAGGAACAAGGTTTCTAAATCAAGCTTTGGGAAAGGTAGGAGTGGGGTGGGGAGCCGGCAGTCGAGGATGAAGCCAGGGATGAGTGGCTATTTTCTCTTGTTCCCAGCATGCAACAAGACACCATCATCTCAGGATCTTTGCTTTAAACACTGAGTACTTTCCAGGGAGGTCACTAAGGAAAAGCAGTGGTTACCGACCAAGGCTCCACGCCAGTCTGAAAAACATGTCAGGAGAATTATTTCTCCAGTGTTTCCACAGAAAAATTATGGATCCCCAGCGTATAATGTTCTCGAAAACATTGCTGAAGAGATTATGCAATGTGCATACCATGAAACGGTTCATCTGACCTTAAGACTCTAGTTTATTATGATATTTATTGAGTGGTTACTATGAGCCAGGCACTCTGCTAGGTGCTTCCTGTGCTACATACAAATATTGAATCTTCACCAATATTACCCCAAGAAGATTACATTCTCATTTAACAGATAAGGAAACTGAATCTCTCAGAGGTTAGGAACTGGGAAAAGAACCAGTGAGTGGTGTGACTGGGCTTCAAAACTGAGTTAGTTTGATTCCAAAGTCAGTGTATGCTTCTTTCAACCAACAACACCTTCTTGCTAGGTGGGTGCTGGTTGGGAGTCCTGAGATTATCTTTAAGGTTTGTATTAAAACTCTCTAAAACACAGAAAGTAATAAATGCTTCTGTGGTTGTGCAGTTTCAAGCATCAGTGGCCAGATCAGAATGTATTTTCCAGAAGAGCAAAGAATCTATTTTTTTAGATATATTTTTTTAATTCTTCATTGTTTAAAGTAGTACATGTGTCTCCTTTTTCTCCCATTGACCTCTCCCTGGCCACTCCTACCCCCCAGCACATGCCCTCACCCATGCCCCAGTGTCTGTGTCCATTGATAATGCTAATATGCATGCATACAAGTCCTATGGTTGATCTCTTACTCCCCTGCCTTCCCTCTGAGGTTTGACGGTCTGTTCGATACTTTTCTGTCTCTGGATCTATTTTTGTTCAGCAGTTTATGTTGTTCATTATATCCCACAAATGAGTGAGGTCATGTGATATCTCTCTTTCTCTGATAGGCTTATTTCGCTTAGCATAATGCTCTCCATGTCCATCCATGCTGTTGAAAATGGCAAGAGTTCTTTCTTTTTTTACAGCAGCGTAGTATTCCAACAGAAGAGCAAGGAATCCTATCTAATAATAGACAAATATGCAAATTGACCATACCTCCGACACACACAAGCCATGCCCACCATACAATCAGAGCGAGTATGCAAATTAACCCAAACCAAGATGGCTACAGCCACAGAGAGCAAGGTTTCCTAGGCAACAGAGGATGCCAAGCTTTCCGCCTGCCCTTGCCAGGCCTAAGCCTCCACTCAAGCTACAAAGTTTCAATTATAGAAGGTAAACAAATTCAAACAAATGGCGGCAGAATGGAGCTTGAGAGAGCAGGCCAGGGTTGCCACCGGCAACAGGGGAAGCAAAGCTTTCCGCACACCCTGGCCGGGCCCACCCGCTTAAGGCAACAAAGTTTCAATTATAACGCCAACACAAGTGGCTGCCGGCCTCGGAGGGAGCCCCAGGCTTGGCTCCGCTCCAAGCTACGAAGTTTCAATTGTAAAAGGAAAATAAATTCCAGATACCAGGGCCTCCCCTTGCGTTGCCAGGGGGCATGGCCAGCCTGCAAACCACCACAGGCCCCTTGCTCAGGCCGCCCCACACCCCAAGGGAACCTCCACTTGATCCGGGACGCCCTTCAGGGCAAACCAGCTGGCCCCAACCCCTGTACCAGGCCTCTATCCTATCTAATAAAAGAGTAATATGCAGATTGATCATCACTGCAACACACAATATAGCTGCTCCCATGTGGTCAAAGATCCTGCCCCCATGTGGACACAAGATGGCCAGCACAAGATGGCCAGCAGGAGAGGGCAGTTGGGAGGCACCCAGCCTGCAAGGGAGGGCAGTTGAGAGGGACCAGGCCTGCAAGGGAGGGCAGTTGAGAAGGACCAGGCCTGCAAGGGAGGGCAGTTGGAGGTGATCAACCCTGCAGGAGAGGGCAGTTAGGGGTGACCAGGTCGACAGAGGAGGGAAGTTGGGGGCAAACAGGCTGGCAGCAGAGTGGTTAGGGGGTGATCAGGCTGGCAGGCAGAAGTGGTTAGGGGCAATCAGGAAGGGAGGCAGGCAAGCAGTTGGGAGCCAGCAGTCCTGGATTGTGAGAGGAATGTCTGACTGCCCGTTTAGGCCCGATCCCACCGGGATCGGGCCTAAACAGGCAGTCGGACATCCCTCAAGGGGTCCCATATTGGAGAGGGTACAGGCTGGGCTGAGGGACAACCCCCCTCCATGCACGAATTTTGTGCACCGGGCCTCTAGTCTTCTTAATAACAGCTTTGGCTGTGAAGCCAGCCAGGTCTGGGGCTGAACTCTGTGGTATGTACTAACTGCACCTAGAAGGCAGTGAGCTATGGGCCACGTCTTTGCACAGAGAGCAAAAATATGTCT
This sequence comes from Eptesicus fuscus, assembly GCF_027574615.1. NCBI lineage: Eukaryota > Metazoa > Chordata > Mammalia > Chiroptera > Vespertilionidae > Eptesicus > Eptesicus fuscus. The sequence goes on along the minus strand of NC_072487.1, from coordinate 23,173,537 downwards.
TTTTCCTTAAAATTCTGTCCCAACCTCTCCTCAAGGGGGGTGGCAATGACTCCCTCAAGGGATCTTTAAGACCCTTCTGACGAGTTGCTTGGGGCTTGCCTTAATGACATAGCCCTCCCATAACACCTGATTCCTCCCAGGAGTCAATGGAGTTCCTGATCTATAGAGTCATGGTTATGGACTCAGGAGTCCCAGAATAAGTATCCTGAATCGGATGAACTGCCTTATCTTCCATGTGTTCCCCTGAATAAAAGGCAAACACATTCATTTTATTTTTAAGCATCAAACCATTGATCTTATTACTGCAAACACTGGACTGGAGAACTTGTCTTGGTCCTGTGACCCAAGCCTCGCCCTTGGGATCCATCCAAAGAAAAAACTCAGATAAAACTCCAGAAGACTGCAATCAAAGTGGGTGAAAAATGCAGAAAATGACTTTCCATCTATTATTATACTCTGTGGTGGGGAAAATAAAATGATTTAATTTTAGAACTGAATTTTCTCTGATAACCAGGCACTGGGGATCATTTGCAAGCTGGCTTCATGAATGTACATTTAACCTCGAAATGGGGCAGCTTTAAGACTGCTCATTAATGTATATGTAAGTTTTTACTAGTAAATTCATTACTTTGACCTATTGCTTTACAGCCTTAACATTTTTAGGAATAATATCTGGAAAAATGTTTAAGTGTCATATTATGGGTGAATATTATACAAAATGCCATTGCTCAAAGTTTAAAATAACAACAGCTAACATTTATTTAGCATTTGCTACATGCCAGACACTGTTCCACAGACTTCAAAGACAGTAATTCATTTATTTCTCCCAGCAAACCATGAGATCCGTATTGCAATTATTCTCATGTTATATAGCTTAGGAAACTGAGGCACAGAGAGGTCAAGTACATTGCCCGAGGGCATGCCCACTTGGAATTCGGAGCCTGGCATCCAAGCCTTAAGAGTTATTATTCTTAGCATTACATAACTCAGGTCTTCATTTTTCAGATCCTTGAACATTAAACTATGATTAATTTCACTTCTGCTAGCATGCCACAACATGTGATGATGCCCAAGTACGTATTAGAAATGAGAAATTCAGATTAAATAAGTTTAATTTGTTCTGTAAGTCCATTAATATTTATTTACCCATTCTCTACTGAGGGTGGGCGGTTCTGTGCCAGGTACGAAAGACAAAAATGAGTAAAACACAGTTCTGGTTTTGAGAAGCCCAGCCAAGTGGTGGAGCTCTAAGAAGTCTGAATTTTCTAACCAACTGCTTCATTCCTCTGGCCCTCTTCTTGCACCTTCCTGCCCCCCACTCCCACCCGCTTTGAGAGCCCTTCTGACTTCAACATCATTCCAGTCATTTAATGTCGTATCGATGCTGGGAAAATACAAACCCAATAGAAAGCACACCCAATTGCTATTATACTAGCAACTTTAATGCAAATTCTCATCCAAACACATTTCCGTGCCAGGCTCATTGGTACTGGATTTGTACTGCGTATTCTCTTCACGGTACCTTGCAATACAGGCATCATTAGCCACATTGTCTCAGAGAAGGGAACTCAGTGAAGCTCAGGTAAGTTAGGCTGTGTTCCCAGGCCCCAGTACAACACTTAGCCAGGCATTATCTCCTCCCACCAGGCTGCCAGGCCTCTTTATATATATATATATATATATATATATATATATATATATATATATATATATAGAGAGAGAGAGAGAGAGAGAGAGAGAGAGAGAGAGAGAGAGAGAGAAATATTGATTTCAGAGAGGAAAGGGAGAGATAGAAACATCAATGATGAGAGTGAATCATTGATCTGCTGGCTGCTGCACGCCCCATGCTGGGGATTGAGTCCTCAACCCGGGCATGTGCCCTGACGAGGAATCGAACCCTGACCTCCTGGTTTAAGGTCTCTCTCCTCTTTATACAAGCTATATGTATTCAATCTTTTCTCCTGAATATGGTTTGGCTTTGAATTTTGCTCCCTTTCATTCCTTGGTAAGACTGAGCAAATCCTGCGGTACAGTAAGTACATCACTTTGGACTCAGCTGACCTGGAAGGGAACTGGCAAGCTTCCTTTGCCGGCCTCCTTGCTGAGGCTGGAGCAGCCGGAAGCAGCCAGATCCTTCTCCTCTCATCTGAGGCCCACCCTGGCCCCCTTGGAGAGTCCCTGAGCCAAGAGCATTTCCCAAGCAGCAGGCGGCCTCGGCCAACACTGGAGTCTGTGTTAGGAGCATGTGTTTCTGTGTGTAGAAGCGGGGACACTCCTTCGGCTCCCCATCCTGAGGTTTGCTCCCATATCTTCCCAACCCTTGAACCCAGAACCCCCGCACAGCCCAGGCCGCCTCCTCCAGCCTCTTCTTTCTCCTCCTTGTTCAGAGAACAGACTCATGACCCTCCGCCTTCTCCTTGAGGAAGCCGGGCCGGGAAGGCGGAGGGAGGCCAACCCGCTTCCCCTCGCCCACACCCACTTCCCCTCTCAGATACAGTAATGGGGTCTGGTTTTCCTTTTTTTGGCTGCTAGCTACACAGTTCCATGTCATTTCCTATTTCAACGGCTTTTATCCAATCCTGGAATGCACTCAGAACATTTAACTTCCCACTTAAGTATGAAAGGCTTGGGCTGTAATCCTTTTTGGACTGAAATTCTGTCTTTCAGTCACAGTCTCAACAGCATTTCGCCTAATAATAAAGTTGAAAGCATCGGAGTCCAGCTCTGGACAACCGAAATGAATGGCTGCCTCTGTGAAGGGGAACGGAGAGGCCCCTCACTGCAAGAAGAGGGAGCAATACGCTTTTTTTAATTTTTTATTTTTTTAACACCATAGCTTGAGCTTGAATCCTGAACACTGAATTCTGCTTTCACCATGACCTGAGTCTCCCTCTGCAGGAGTCTCAGACAGGCACTCACGTGCCATTTGTCTTTGTGAGTTTGTGCTCCTCCACACACCACACACACACTGAGTGGAGGAATACATTTAATAATGAGCCCCGACATTTCTTAAGTGCATGGTGGTGAGGTACTTTAAATACATGATCTCAATAAACCCTCAGAATGACATAATGATACCCATATTAAAAATGAATCATCTGCACTTGAGCAAGGTCACAGAACTGGCCAGGGTAACAAACACATGTATCCAGAGTAAAAGTCTCGGACGGGGGCGTTATTGTACATGAACCTGTGCTCTTGACCACTTTCACTTCCAGTCAAGCTGCAAACAGATTCATTGCAAGTATAGTGGAAAAAATACAAGGGGACGGACTAAGCACCCAGCACTGCATACGACATTTTTTAAGCTTCAAATAAGTGAAGCCTGCAGGAGAAGGTGGTACTGCATCCAGGTAGCAGACGGCCTTAAGGTTTTGTGACTTGCTAGGAAGGGGAAGGTTTAGGGCTCAAACCAGGTCTGTCTGATTCCCAATTCAGTGCCTCCTGATGGAAGACACTGTGATAAATTTTAAAACGGACTTGAAGCTGAGATAGTTTATTGGGTGGAAGGCTCTCTCTGCTCCGTGTTTCTTCCACAGCGGACTCTGGGATTCTGCGTTATGATTCAGTGATATGAGACAAGGCTTACCTTGTTATTTCTATGACAAATGACTAAACTGTGAATTTCTTGAGAGTATTTATAACCTCAACAACTCCTAGTATATTGTCTGAAACTAAAATGAGCCCATACACTGCAATAAGAATTGTTTGAGTTGTCGTGTACCCATGGTGTGGGGAAGTGGGTTTTTGATATCTAAATCCAGCCTACCACCAGGAATGCTCAGGGCCTACTCAAGAAGGCAAATAATCCTTTTCACTAATATTTACAGGGTAAAATAAGATTGTTGTTAGAGTATTAAATTTGACAGTAAAATAGTAGTCAAGTTTTCAGGCTAATTTAAATTGGCTAATTGAAACAAGCAAATATTCTAGAAAAATTAATTGTACTGGACAAAAAGCAGTTCCTAAAGTGTTAACTAAATTTTTATTGGTAGTTCATCTCATGATAAAATTGCGTAACATGTAATAAACCTAAAGCAGTAATATTATAGTGCAAAAAATTAAAATTTAAAAGCTATCAAGACTACATTTGCTGAAACCAGTTTGGCTCAGTGGATAGAGCATCGGTCTGCGGACTGAAAGGTCCCAGGTTCGATTCCAGTCAAGGGCATGTACATTGGTTGTGGGCACATCCCTAGTAGGGGATGTGCAGGAGGCAGCTGGTCGATGTTTCTCTCTCATTGATGTTTCTAGCTCTCTATCTCTCTCCCTTCCTCTCTGTAAAAAATCAATAAAATATATTTTTTAAAAAAAGACTACATTATAAAATTTTCAAAAGCCTCCTAATATTTAAATCAAAAAAGGGGGGAATAGTAGAAGAATATCATGTAAGGAAAAATATCCTGTAAGTAAATTACATCTAGAAAATTTGTACTTTAGAAAATTGTAAGGCTAAAAGCAAGACACCCATGAAAAACACACATGGTGTCAAAACAAACCAGAGGAAAATCATTTGGGCAAAAAATGAAAAAGGATCCCGTCAATTTAATAGAAAATATCCCTTTATTAACTTTTGGTTGAGAATATGTTTGTATACTTTCAGAAAACAACTCCAAGACCATGTGGATTCCGGCAACAGAGAGGAATCGACAGGACTACTCCAGCCATGAAGACAGAAGAGAAGCAGTCTAGAGATGGAAGACACTTACGTCTCCTTGCCATACTAGCAGTTAGCAGCTGTGCATCACTGCAGGTTGCCCAGGACCAAATCAGAGAGGGTTGGACCTGCATTACCACCATTTGTCCACCATCCAGAACTGAAATATCATTGCTGACATGTGCACATAAAGAACTGTTTGACATTGAAATCGGGACTCAAAAGAACTGTTGGCCCAGAAAGAAACTCACTACAGACTGATTCATTTGCCTTTCAGCATAACCATTATTGCTTGTCTCATTTTCGGTTCTTATAAGTGTATTTCTAGTAGCACATGATCTCACTCATCTAGGGGAAATGATAAACAACATAGACTGATGAACAAGAACAGACCAAGAAACAAGGAGGAATGGATCAGACTGTCGGGCCTCAGAGGGAGGGTAGGGGAGGGTGGGGATAAAGGGGAGAGATCAACCAAAGGACTTGTGTGCATGCATATGAGTCTAACCAGTGGTTAAGGACAACAGGGGGGTGGGAGCATGCGTGGGGAGGGGTGTGGGATGGGAATGGGGGGATGAGGACAAATATGTGATACCTTAATCAATAAAGAAATTTTAAAAAATAAAAAGGAAAAAAATAAATAAAATGAGCGCATAAATGCGAAGGGAGGGGTGGGGGAGATAAATGAATGAGTGAATGAATGAGTGAGTACATATTTTTAGAAGTATTAACATTTTCAATACCAATATCTTTAGGCGGGTTTTCATTAAGGGGGTCCCTTGGTTACCCATATCAAATTCACCTCACACACTTGTTAAGATCAATTCATCCACACATTCCAGACCTCTTGAATCTGATTCTCTCAACTGAATCTCAGAGGTCTTCATTTTAAGGTAGTGGGGACTCCAAAGCATATCAAGTTTGTGACCTAAGCTGTGGAGCAAATCGACTTAGCAAACAAATTTCCTCTGGGTGTAAGCCTGGGCCACAACACCCTGGAAGGCTCTTATAAAGGGTAAAGGAGAGCAAAGAGAGGGACTTCTAAGTCAACATCTACCTATCATCCAATGGGATAATCAGGTTGGAAATTGATTGCCTGATATCTTTTAAAAATCTTTTTCATCCCTAATTGGTATTTAATTTAAGTGTAATTTTATGAAAAGAATATAGTATATAGGTATAATTTAAAAAGTCAAATTTGTGTTAATGGGCTTGTTAAAAACTCTCTACGTCTTTTCTCTCATTTGCTTCTCCCCAGAAGTAACCCCCTTTTAACGTTGTAAATTACTTCTTTAAAAAGTCGTCTTCATTTTTCTAGAACTTAATATATTTACTTAATTAAGACTTTACTAGTCCTATTTTAATAAATGAGAATTTTAGCTCTTTTATACTCATTCCTTTCCCCTCTTCCATATAGCTATATTATAGTATTTCCATTATAAGACAATATGAATATTGTTCAGTGCTCAACCAAATTGTAGACTATGGTTACACATCTTTTCTTGCATAGCTCTTTGTTTCTCCTGGGTTTAACAATTCCCTTATTGCCCGGCCAGCGTGGCTCAGTGGTTGAGTGTCTACCTATGAACCAGGAAGTCACAGTTCAATTCTCGGTCAGGGCACATGCCCAGGTTGCAGGCTCAATCCCCAGTGTGGGGTGTGTTGGAGGCAGCCAATCAATGATTCTCTCTCATCATTGATGTTTCTCTCTTTCTCCCTCTCCTCTCCTCTCTGAAATCAATAAAAATACATTTTTAAAAATTCCATTTTAAAAAATCTATTTGTTTTATTTCAAATCTCTAGTTAAATCTCTTCTTACCTTTCAAAATCCTTAAAATATGTCCCTTAATCATTTTTTCACATGATGAAATTCGTAAGATAATTTATTTTATTTTTAATGTAGATAATCCTACTTGAATTATCCATCCAACCTGCTCTAATCTACATACATTTCTCTTTAAACTTTTAACTTCTGTTATCTTAGGACCTCCCTTTACAAATCTTCTTTTTTTCTGACCTGTATTGAATCTTAGTTCTATTCTCTTTTCCTTCTTGATTTACTCTTATTTTATTGGAAAACATCCTCCAGTAACTGAGAAAAAGTATATTGGAGTGAAAATGTTTGAGACTTTGCATGTCTGAAAATGCCTTTATTCTAACATCACATTTGATATTTGGTCTTTATGAGCAGAAATTTGTAGATTGAAGATCAGTTATTTCACAATTTTGAAGGTGCATTGTCTTCTACCTTTCAACAAGGCTGTTGGGAAGTCATAGCATTCTGATACCCAATTAATTTTAAGTGTGAGTCTTTTTTTATTTTCTATTCTTTGGAAATTTTTAGATACTTGTTTTTGTTTCAAATATGTCTTGGGATGGGTACTTACTGTGCCCTTTCAATCTTAAGACATTTGCCCTTTGGTTTTGTTTTCCTTCTTTGGTCATTTTCTATTTCATATTTTTGCCCTATTATTTTTATAAATTTTATTAGATTTATTCACTTACTTCCTTAGTCTTTTTTTCTTTTTGTCCATCTATTTGTTCTATTTCTGTATATTATCCATGTACTTTAGTGTTGTTGTTATGTGTGTTTTGTTTTTGTTTTTTCATTTAAGCTCTTATATTTTTTAATTCCCAAGAGCTCCATATTATTCTCAGATTTTAAAAAAAACAACACTCTGTTCCAGATTGCAGATATCATTATCTAGTTTTCTCAAAGATAGACTATTTTTCTTTCCCTTACTTTTCTTGTTGTATTGGGAGATTTTTAAGAGAAGGAGTTAGAAATATCTTCACTCCAAAATTTTGAAAATAATCTCTTTTAATTCTAGGTGCATAAGGAATTCAAAAAAAAGGAAGTTACACTTCCACGTGACTATTTCTCACATGTATGATTACATGGAGCTTTACAAAATGCCCTATGCGGAAAAGAACCCGTTCTGTTAGTACCAGGTAATGCTAAAGTGATTGGACTGGGATGGGTATGACTGCACACAACTGGTGCCCTGAATCCAAATTTAAGACATTTTATCTTAATTAGAAAAGTGGTTCCCCCAAATTATTCATTCTTATATTCACCTAAAAAGCTTTTCAAAATCATGGGCTTCATATCAGATCCCCCGAATCAGAAATCCCTTAGTGTGAAACCCAAAATGCTGTATTTTTTTTTAGACGTTTCCCAGATGACTACAAGGCCAAGCTGGCAAAGTGCTGCAAGAATACACGGTTGTGCTCTTTACCCTACTCAGGTGATGGTGACTAAACCTTTTTATCTGTTTCTCACCACAGAACTCCCTCAAGACTAGCTCGCTTGCAATTTGGAACAGAGGGAAGGATTGCAGCTATGTCAAAGCTCTATTGCATCATTTTGTTGTTGGATGTGCCCATAAAACTGCACCAGTCTCCTTTGCCTTATATTCTATTTGTCATAGGCCAAGGATAAAGGGCTTTATGTGATAAAACCACATTTTATTTTTCTTGTCTTAGCCTTGTCTGATTTTCCACTTTTTTTCCCATAAGGCTCTTCCCAACACAAATGAAACATCTATTCTGTACTCCAGCACAGTGCTCTTCCTGCTGTCACCCCACCATCACACATGCTATCGCCTCTCTTTATCTTTCCACACGTTGCAACAATAAAAAGTATTATACCCCCCCCCCCCCACACCCATTGCCTGTGATGTATCTTTAAAAAAAAACACACACAGAATAATATGTGGGATAGGTCAGGGTAAGAAGCTCCAATGTGACACACAATTTTATCTCAAGTACCCCTACGTTCTGCTTGTTCTATCCCTTCACCCCACACACAAAGATCTCCAGCTATGTTTACACAGTTCTAGTATGACACTCACCAAGAATGTCTCTGCCTCCTTTATTTTTATCACAGTCACTTGGAGTCATAGCCTTAGAACAAACACACTCCAAATTCATATTTGTTAAGGGAGGCTAACACTAATGCAATTGAAGAACACCCATCTTATTCCCTCAGCCTCGCAACTGCTGGAAAAATAAAGACACTATAGTTATTAGCCTGATCTTGAACTTCCATTATAAATAAAATGTGACAGCAGATTTAATTGTTGAGAATCAGATCTTTAGTGACATAGAACAATGCTCTATCAGGAATTTGCTGGGGGGTGAGGGGGAGTGCTTTTAAGGAACAGATCTGTTCTGCCTTTCCTCTCATTATAGAAAGAGACGAGTGTGCATGTAACCTAACGTTAGCCCCTCATTTACTCACCAGGCAAAATTCCAAGGATGTGGAGTTAAAGTTGTCATCATATGATGCACAACTGAATTACATGTTCCTTTGCCACACATAAAAGGGGGCAAAGGTGAAAAATAGGCTGGGCTTAGAAATAAAAAAGGGACACTGTCATATTGTGAGGAGTTTAAATTAGAATAGGGTCATCATGGAATACACATTCAATGACCAATTTAGAGTCAATGAAAATATCAGATAGCATTCGTAAAGCCATGGCCTCTCAGAAGCATTCTTAGGAAATTGCCCGGAGCATCTATATATGTGAATAATCGTTCATTCCCAGAAATGCCAGTCCTTTATACACATACTCAGCTATCACTGCACACAGGCGTGGGGGGGAAGCCAAAACAAAACATACTGTTCTCTTTGTAAGTCACAATCCAAGGCTAAGAAGTTTCAGGAACAGGTATAGATGTTCTTGCCCTGAGATAGTAGCCTTAGGAGGATGCGGACATATAACACAGAAGTCATATACAAAAATACCCCAGGAACCTGGAGGAGTAACAGAGACTGCCTGAAAATGCCTTAACATTCAAGGTCCCCAGGAATAGAGGGTTAATTATTCCAGAAGGCATCAGGCTGCCAAGGGATGAGTCAACCTTCAGGCCACAAGCTTGAATAAAGGGATAAAGTATTCTTAGGAAGTGAGCACTAGACTCAGCTTGTCCTCTTGGTCTCACCGTATTTGGTACTCATGTAATTAATAAAATCTAGCTCACTTCTGTAAAATTATTGAAACATAATTCAGCACAGGGCAGGTGTGAATTCTGGACAATGCACGGAATTGATACCCACCAAGAACCAGAGGTCACATGGGACTTGGAGTGAGGGCTAATATTAAGGACCCCAACAAGGGCTTATGGTATCCAACCACTATATTAAGCATCTGCATATCCAAACCCCAAAATAATAATACCTTATATTTGTAGAGCACGTTATTACTATCCCACTTAATCCTAACTTCCATGTAGTTTGGGCAGCGATTGTTCCATTTTTCAGATGTGAATGTTGAGGCCCAGAAAGCTAAAGTTTTCTGACGTCAAACACAAACTGCGTGTGTGGTGTTGTTGTTTTTTTTTCCTATCAACAAGTAGAACTTAATTTGAACCAATTTTAGTTTTTTCATGCCTTCTCTCACCTCTCTACCCCACATCCCTTCACATGATCACGCTTCACAGGACAATTTAACTGTTTAACCATTTCAGTATATCAAGTGGGAGAAGACCATCCAGTCACTTGAATACCAGCACCGCTAACACTGCATTAGAGTCGCCTGCAAAAATGGCCAGCTTGTGGACTGGCTGAGGCCTTCCCTCTTACCACGGGCCAGTGTTAAATTCCGTGAGAGGTGACATCTTACGAAATGCAGAGCTTTTCAAAGTTCCCCTATCATGGGCTCCAAACCCACACTCAGACTACATTATACAAAAAGCAAACACAGGGGCACGGGGCCGACCTCCTTGAGTGTGAAGTCCCCACTGTCAACATCTCCCTCAGAAAGTGGCCTTTGGGTGCCCTGCTGGAATAACGGGGGTTGGATGCATGCACTGGCACCCCAGAAACCAGAGACCTTCCTCCCCCAGTGATCTCGTGTACAGCGCTGAGAACATGAATCTTGGACGCCGTTTCAGAAGGAACCACGAGCCATTTATTCTTAGTCTAAAATTGGCAGCCTTGACGTTTTGGGGAATTTTTAATAGGACTAGCAGAGGAACCAACATTAGGGATTATTTTCTCAGTGTGGGGTTAGATGTGTAATGCATATGTTTGCCCTGAGGACCTGAAACCACATACTATAAAACTTTGTAAAAATGCCTTTCTCCTCAACTATTAACATTTTCCTGTGCATATTGTTCATTTGTAAGAGTCCCAGCCAAAAGTTTATAAAACGCTGTTCCCCCACGGACCATTATTTTTTTTGTGCTAATTAATTAACGAAACCAATATCTCAGATATGAAATTCCAAGCTCCAGTTACTCGGTTTGGCTGAAAATCTGTTTTTCTAATTATTGACTACTTTCTGCTACTTTAGGTCCACCACCTAAGTTCTTGCACCGAGCAAGTTGCTGGGAGCTGGGGAGGTCTCCAATGGCAACGCAGTTCCACACTGAATGGGCGAGTGGGAGGCAGAGATGGCAGCTGCGGGGTCACTGAGGATTTGGGAGGAAGTGAGAGGAAGAAACAGAGGAGATTTGCAGGACAGATTTAAAAAGAAAAAAAGACTAAGACCTTTTGACAAAATTTCAGTGAGGTGTAATCCTCTAAGATTACTAAGCACATATACGTTTAAAGGCAAAGAAATCTTCAAAAGGTGTGTGTCAAGGGAAAAATGACTTAGTCTCCTCTTGGGGGGAAGAAAAAAAACCTGTATTTTTATTGTTTTCTTCTGCACTTGGTCATTTGGTTCGGTTTTACATCTGAATTTCTGGAGCTGACTAACTTTGTTTCTAATTTGATAGGAATTTGGGAAGATGGTTTTCTGATTACTCCAAGTATTTAGAATTTACGTTGACTATTTGAGCATTTACATTTGGGGACACACACACACACACACACACACTCAGGAGAGTTTTTGAAATCTGCCCAAGACGTGAGTCAGTAATGTGTCTACAGGATTTGGAGATTTGACACAGCCCAAGGAGCAGTGATTTGTAATAAATAAAACTGCAGCATGTTTTTACCCCACCACGCTGAGACAATGCAATGCACCACTGAGCTATCACCTAAAAATCAAAAAAATAAATACATACAGTTATATGTCAAAACATAGGAGTCACTATAAAACAAATAAGCGTGGGAGATATATGTATATCTCCAATATTTATTATAGGTATATATCATATATGTTTATAAGTAATGTGCCATATGTAAAAAACTATATATTTACATATATGTGTGTGTGTGTGTGTATCTATATAATAAAAGCCTAAGCGACCAGAATGACTGGTCACTATGATGCGTACTGACCACCAAGGGGTAGATGCTCAACACAAGAGCTGCCCCCTGGTGCTCAGTGCACTCCCTTAGGGGGAGCGCTGCTCAGCCAGAAGCTAGGGTCACGGCTGGTGAGCACAGTGGCGGTGGCAGGAGCCTCTCCCGCCTCTGTGGCAGTGCTAAGGAGCAGCGAGCAGGCGGGCGGTAAGGAGAGAGCATCTCCCAAGGGGTCCTGGACTGTGAGAGGGCGCAGGCTGGGCTGAGGAACACCCATGCATGAATTTCATGCACTGGGCCCCTGTATTTCTTTTCTGATTATAATGGCTTTTATAAGGGGAAGCGGGAAGGAAAGGCACTAATGTTCCTTAAGCATAAACCATGCTGCAGGCACTGGGTAGTGTGTTCCATATATGATGTCTCATGGTAACTTTACTTATTTGTTTGTTATTGTTATTTTCATTGTAACTTTATAATAACCAAAGAGGTAAAATTATTTATCCCTAGGTAACAGATGATAATACTTAGGGTCAACCTCCTAGGACATGGTGGAGTTAGAACTTGAACTCAGCTCTGTCTAGAGCAGCAATTTTCAACTTTTTCCATCTTATGGCACACAAATTCTGCACCACACTAAAAAATATATTCTGTGCCAATCTGACAAAAAAAAATAGCTATCATTTTAATTCGTTCACACCGAATGGCTAATGTTGTGTTGGCTGTTGTCATTTTTCTATTTGATAACCTAAGAGAAAAGAGGGCAGCTCCCCTGACTGAACAGTCAGGTATTGCATGTTTTAGACATTTTTGTGGCACACCAATTGAAAATCTCTGGTATAGAGGAAAACCCAGGCTCTTTCTCCTAAAGCTTGTGGGGTTTTGTGTGTGTGTGTGTGTGTGTGTGGTGTTTTTGTTTTTTTTTTTAATAGTTGCACAGCATACATATGCATGCAGTTTGTTCTTAAAATTAAACTTCTACTTTTAATTTTTATTATGAATGTTGATTACTGACTCCCCAAAACCAGTCTCTGAGTGTATCCAAAAGCATCATTTCCATAAGGCGTTTTTACAGCAGTCAATGGGCGAGGCCATTCCTTAGTAGCAGCAGCTATAAGTCAAGGCTCGAAAATTAAACAGGACTTCCTGGGGCTGTGAGGGGCAATAAAGAAGGGGAGGGAGGACAGAACTGACACAGTCTGAACAAGAACAGTCAGGGACCAAAGCCATGGAATTGTTTTGCTAAGGGTGTTTTTTCCTCTGGAATCCATCTCCCTTGTCAATGTTTGGAGCCCTCCCTGGCACACAGTAACTCACCACGTGTCAGGCGTAGATTTCCTAAGTTCACAACAGAACTCAACCACAACCAGGTCTCAAATAATCTGATAGCTGCATTATTCGTGATAACAACTCGCAGTGAGTTAAAGGTAAACTCCTCTCTCTCACTCTCAGATGATTTATCTAGCTTTCAATAGAATTATGAATGCTTTCGTCAGGAAAAGTAACACAGGTGGTAGCCATGGCAGAAATGATCACATTGTGTGCATTTCAAGTATTTCCCAAATGTTCATCATCCTTGCCCCACTGGTATAATGGACATATTGTAGTACAGGCTTAGTATTATTTACATTTTTTCCACATTGACCCTTAGTTTTTTTTACTGATAAATATATATTTGCTTGTGTTTGTTTTCTAGGTGATAGTTAAGTGGTTTAGTGAATTGTCTCATCTGACTGGGATAAAAAGGTCCTACTTTTCATTTTTCACAAATCATTGCCCATGGTACTGTGTCAAATCTCCGGACAGATGGACAGATGGGCAGAATCCTATGGATAGATGACTGAATCACATCTTGGGCAGATCTCAAAAATCTCTAAGGCACTTCCAATGATTAAAGTTTTAATTTTCAATTTTCAGTGATTATCCAGTTCTAACCTTACTTTTCTATCCTCTGGAAACATTGACTTACCCACCGAAGCCCGTTAGTGGCTTCAGGGACTTAAGGAAGGGAGGACAGTGTTAGCTCTCTTTTCACTCATCTTGTTGGCTCAGGGGTGAGGTTAGGGTTCAAGATCCACTCTGGGGTACATCCTCGACTCCCCATTGCCAAGGTCCGTTCTGCAAACATCCTTTCAGAGTGACAGTCTCTGTGCTCTGGCTGTTTTGAATCTCTGTGTACAGGGGCCAAGCAGCTTCAACTCGGTCTCTTTCAAACCCATCCAGCTCCCATCCCCATCAAAACGCCATCCAGATCTTCCCCCCATACCCTATTCAAAGCATTTCAGTGGTTTTTAGTCTATTCATTGTGTTTTGTAACCATTATCACTCTACAGATTTTTTTTAAAAGCCTCTATCACAATCATACACTTTTTTAAAAGCAGATAACCTGTCATAATTAGACAGTAATAGAAAAATCTATATTATAAAAAGCCAGTGGCTGTAATGCCATAACGCTGGAATGACCAAACGACCGGTCGCCAAGAGGTGCATTGATGGGTCTCGCGGCGCGGCGGGATCGAGTCTGGGTCCCGCTGGCGCAGCGGGTCTGGGTCTCATGCAATTTCATGCACTGGGCCTCTAGTATTAAAATTAAAAACCCACATTATTCAGTTCTTGATAAATTGTGCTCCCCGTTGAAGGCTTTAGGCCAAGGTCTGTTCTGTTAAACACAGAGGTCAAGTCAGGGTTACAGTGATGCTGAGGATGCCCCAGTAACAAACTGAGATTTTCCCCTTTCTCATGAAGCATCGAAGGGATTGAAGGTAAACATTCTTATTTTCCAAACATGTGGCTGAATAACAGTAGTATTCAATGTCAAGGTCACTTAAAACTCACTGATGGCATGCGGTGTCCACTTGGCGAGACTGTGTGTTCAGTATTCCCTCCACTACATAGGCCAGGTCTTCCTTTGGCCAGGATACCTACATCTTCGTAATTTTCTTTAATTCTCTTCTTGTTTGATTCTTCACAATGACACCATTCCAGCCATAGCAAGTGCCACATGGAGAATAACTAAGGAGTCAGGTTGACCATCAGAATCAAGGCCCCTGACATATGCCCCAGTCAAGTTCTCCTCGCATCACCAGCCATTCCAGCCACGGTCCCAGTCATCATGCAGCAGTGACAGCTGACCGGCTGTGCCATATCCAAATTTCTGACCCACACAACCGTAAGTACAATAAAAGAGATACTGATTTTTGGCACTATTATTTTGGGGTGATGTGTAACACAAAAGTAGATAACAGAAAGACAGTGTCATAGAGTGACCATTGGTCCTGGTTTGCCCAAACAGCCCAGGACACACCTGTTGTCATACCCTCAATATGAATAGTGTTGCTTTCACCCTTTTAAGTGTCTCCGTTTGGGTAGTAATTATATGTTCACCCTCCTCATACGCCATGTTCTCTACTTGAAC
The DNA here is from genome assembly GCF_027574615.1 of Eptesicus fuscus. Taxonomy (NCBI): domain Eukaryota; kingdom Metazoa; phylum Chordata; class Mammalia; order Chiroptera; family Vespertilionidae; genus Eptesicus; species Eptesicus fuscus. The sequence continues at coordinate 23,158,270 of NC_072487.1, read as the reverse complement.
TCTGATCTTGCCAAGTTCTTTTGTCTTAATATTATCTTAAACTCTTCATAATGGGAGGAAGAGACAGGGAGCTGAATGTTGTTTGTGGCTGAGCATACACGTCACTCTCAGGAAGCATTCAGAATTTTTTAAGCGTACGTGCAAGACTAGGGATAGTTAATGGTAGATTTAAAACACAAATTCCCAACTGGTGACACTGAGAAGGCAACATAGAACAATTCTGTTTACATTCTGACATCTGGTAATAACAGAAACAGGCATGAGGAGGAGAAGTCAGGCAGCAATGTTTCTATATTTTCAAGACTAAAGGACAAATTAAGTATTCAAAGATGACGGGCAACGTTGTTTGTATTTAATAATAGCTATTACTTCTGCAATGAATCTACATAGCAAGCACAACTACATACATAATTTCATTCAATCTATACAACAACCCTATGAGGTAGGTACTATCATCATTCCCATTTCACAGATGAGGAAACTGAGGTTTAGAGAGGTTAAGTAATAGGCACTACCATTCAAGGCTGATAAATAGAAGAGCCAGCATGTACTCCAATTCCAGAGCCTGTTCACTTAGTCTTTAGCATGTAATGCCTCCCTATCCTATCTAATAAAAGAGTAATATGCAAATTGACCATCACTCCAACACACAAGATGGCTGCCTCCAAGTGGACACAAGATGGCCGCCACAAGATGGCCATCAGGGGAGGGTAGTTGGGAGGGACCAGGCCTGAAAGGGAGGGAAGTTGGGGGCAACCAGGCCTGCAGGGAAGGGCAGTTGGAGGGACCCAGGCCTGCAGGGAAGAGCAGTTGGGGGGGACCAAGCCTGCAGGGGAGGGCAGTTATGGGTGACCAGGCCTGCAGGGGAGGGCAGTTAGGGACAAACAGGCTGGCAGGGGAGGGCAATTAGGGGCAAACAGGCTGGCAGGGGAGGGCAGTTAGGCATCAATCTGGCTGGCAGGGGAGTGGTTAGGGGGTGATCAGGCTGGCAGGCAGAAGCGGTTAGGGGCAATCAGGAAGTCTGGCAGGTGCGCAATTGGGAGCCAGCAGTCCTGGATTGTGAGAGGGATGTCCGACTGCCCATTTAGGCCCAATCCCGGTATCGGGCCTAAACAGGCAGTCAGGCATCCCTCAAGGGGTCTCAGATTGGAGAGGGTGCAGGCTGGGCTGAGGGACACACACACCCATGCACGAATTTTGTGCACTGGGCCTCTAGTTAAAATATAACACAGAAAAAAATGAATTTGTAAGCATCTAAAAGATCATAGGATACTAGATAACATATTTATCATTTTGTGTAGGAAATAAATCCATAATTTCTGATTAATTTATCCTCGTTGGATGAATCCTTTTTTCTTATATTATGTTCGGACAAGTTTTTTTTGTTTTTGTTTTTTAATATATTTTATTGGTTTTTTACAGAGAGGAAGGGAGAGAGATAGAGAGCTGGAAACATCAATGAGAGAGAAACATCAACCAGCTGCCTCCTGCACACCCCCTACCGGGGATGTGCCTGCAACCAATGTATATGCCCTTGACCGGAATCGAACCTGGGACCTTTCAGTCCGCAGACCAATGCTCTATCCACTGAGCCAAACCGGTTTCAGCTGTTTGGACAAGTTTTGAATGTATGGCAAAATCAAAGATTATTAGGTAGCTTGTCTATGGTCATGTCAATTTTGAGATGCTTGATACTTTACCCAATAACTTAGCAACATTTTACTTAGCTTAGATATGAATGACAGCTGCAAATTACACTGTTGAGAATGTATTTTATCCCTAAGAGGGCACAGTTCTCCAGGGGGTTTGTTCTTGGCCTGACACCTTTCCCATTTGTTTCACTAGTAACTTAAAAGATAGAACACCTTCCTTATGTTACATGTGATACTAAAAATGATACAGAAATCACATTTGAATCTTAAAATGACAAATACAGAAGAATGACTATGTGACAAAGGCTCAGGCATAGGATTTTTGAAATAACTATATTTGCATATACATGAATTGTGTTTTCAAGTAGAGCCCTCCTCCGAAGAAAGAGGTATGTCTGCAATTGCTGGGAAAATATTTTCTAGTAACTCACCAAAAAAAAAACTAAGCCTCGATATCCTTTCTCGTTAGAAAGAGGAAGCCCTCCTTGAACTCAACTCTGGACTTTACTGTTCCCGAAAAGAAACCAAGCACACATCTCCTTTCCTTGCTATAACATGGGGCTGCACTCCCCTTTGGCCAAAAATAAAACAACAACAACCAAAGGAGAAGACAGAGCATGAGCAGTAGAGCAGGGGTGGGGAACATCCGGCCCGCAGGCCGTATTGGTCTGGCCCTGCCAAGGCATTAGGGGTAAGTTAATGAAATGTTTGCCCAAACACAGAAAGCTAATTTTTAAGTTGGTAATTTTGTATGGCCCATGAATGATGTTATAAATATCCAAATGGCTCTTGGCAGAGATAAGGTTCCCCACCCCTACATTAGAGAGAAACAAGTAACTCCGGGCTTCACAGACAAAAAAAGAAGCCAGACATTTTGCAGAGTGATAGAGTTGAGTAATAGCCAGTATCAAAATAGACTTCTATGGCCACACACAGTCCTAAGTGCTTGAAATATACTAATTCATTGAATCATCTTAACAACACTGGTGTTACAGATGATTTCTATCTCCATTTTGCAGAAAAGTTAACTGAATTGCCCAAAATCACACAGCCAAGATTTAGACCTAGACAGTCTGTGCTTATAATCACACTAGAGGCCCAGTGCACGAAATTCATGCACGGGGGGGGGGGGGGGGGTCCCCTCAGCCCAGCCTGCACCCTCTAAAATCTGGGACCCCTTGGGGGATGTCCGACTGCCAGTTAGGGATCGGGCCTAAACCAGCAGTTGGACATCCCTCTCACAATCCGGCTCCTAAGTGCTCACCTGCCTGCCTACCTGGTCGCCCCTCACTGCCCCCCCCCCCCCCCCCGCTGGCCTGGTTGTCCCATGCAGCCTACTGTTCAGTCATTTGGTCACCCCTCACTAAGCCCCTGCTGGCCTGGTCACCCCACGCAGCCTGCTGCTCAGTCGTTTGATTGCCCCCAAATCGCCCCCCCCCTGCCAGCCTGGTCACCCCTCACTGCCTCCCTCTGCTGGCCTGGTCACCCCTCACTGCCCCCCTCTGCTGGCCTGGTCACCCCTCACTGCCCCCCCCCGCCCCACAGGACTGGTTGCCCCACGCAGCCTGTTCAGTCGTCTGTTCAGTTGCGATGGTCACTTAGGCTTTTATTATTATAGATTATGCTGCTTGCCAGAAAAAAAAAAAAAAGTATCTATTTTAAGTGAAATTTGGACAAACTATGAAAGCCCAATGGGTACAAGCAGAGAACATGAACCACATAAAGCACATAGAAGACAGCAGGTCCTCAATGAGGAAGAGAGAGAGGAAGAAAGAATGGATGAGAATGAATAAAGCTGTCCTCATCCCTTGTTATAAGAGCTGTGAAAAAAAATTCCCAGTTCAGGGGTGGAATAAGGGGAGAAGGGATAGAGAGGAAGGAAGGGAGGGAGGGAGGGAGGGAAGGAGATAGATAGATATTAGCAATAAATATCAGGACATCAGAGAACAGAATTTACAAGGCACCATGTAGAATTATGTCTCGGTAAGCCATATTTTGTGTCATCCATACTTCTGTTACTCTCAACACATCCTTTTGTTTTCTGAATAAAATACTGATTTATAATGCCATTATTTCAGATGATAGATATTTAGATTGGGCAGACCCCTAGAGGGTTGGTAGTCAAAGTTAGAGATCTGAAGTGTTCAGCAGCACCCATGAGGGAATGTGGCCTGTATAGAGACTATTTTCCCTCCCCCACCCCCCTTTCTCTCCTTGTGCTATAGTTTAGAAAATGACTTAGAAACATCTCCATGTCACAATACCTAAAGCTTATTATAATCCAACAACCAAAGAATGGGGGGTGGCGGGAGGATGATCATTTTATTCACTGTAGGGATAGATGTGATCATTACGTTGTAAGGAACTCAGAGGTGCCAGGAGAGAACTATCGAAATCATAAACAATGATTAAACAGAGCCTCAAAAGAAGCAAAAAGAATCAGGGTTTCTAAAACAGAACAGAACGCTACAGAGAAACAGTCTTCGAATGTGAGAGCAAACATTAGGCAGGAGCTGGTGACATTCAACTTCGGGTGAATTCCTGATCCAGGTTTTGTAAAGCATGGAAAGGCAGTCCAAAAACACGGGTAACAGAGTCTCCAACTCAGTGCCTTTTATTCTTAATCTTTTGAAGTAAAGAATACACGGGCCTGGGGTGATTTTGAGGCCGGCTTTCTCTGAGCCTGGGACTCGGTTAGCTAGCACTTTGGAGCCCTGTAAATGCTGACCAGGATCGGACCTAACTGCTAAGGAATCACAGCAAATGTTGGCAGGCGCTCTGACTGCGGGGCTGCGGCTCCATCGCCCCACGGGCCATTATCAGACCCCAAAACAGTGCCAAGAGCGGTTTTGTGTGGTTTTTTTTTTTCCCTGTTGTTGTCGGTGGCGCGCAGTCCTGTGTTCTATAAATGTAAACTAGGCTTAATTAGGACTTTTATTTAGAAGAGAAAAAGTGGTTCTTAAGGGAAAAGATTTCTAAGGACCTCCTTCAATACTGTTATAGCAAAAACACAGAACATGCCATATGAACCCCGCTTGGGAAATTTAAATAAGGAGCTTTAGAAACATAACGTGATTTGGCACGAGCGTGATTTGAATGCGGTTGTGAGGTCCCACTAGCAACATATGCTTTTACTAAGCTGCGCTATTCCTTTCTTTCACAGTCTGAGCTTTTAGAACGTTGCATTTTCTACGATGATCATTGTGAACCCTAACCAGAGTAGTTAACTCTGAATAAAACGATCCTATTATGAAATTAGAGTTCATCCTGAGGAAGGGGGTGAGGGGAAAGAGTTGTTTAAATTTGACCCCTTCCTCTTCTCTCCGTCCCCTCCAAACACACTCACAAAAACTAAAGCAGTGGGGCGGGGAGGGGAGAGAACCTGGGGGGAAGTCTGCTTATGATTATGAATTGAACTTTGAACCATCCCTATTGTTCCTGCCAAGGATTTTTGAATGCGAGGGTAAAAAGATATATATATATAAAGTTAGATCTGCTAAGGTATTTTAAGAGTCTACTGTAACGGCACCAACCTTTCTCCCTCCCTCGCTCCATTGTTAAAGATAATACGCCTTTCTAACAAAAATGCTTTCAAGATGTAACCATATTTTGAAATGAGTATCATAATACATCCTTTGCAAGCCTGGAATTTGGAAACAAAGAACTTGCTTTAATCTGTTTTTCTTCCTACCTGATGTGCAGGGCGACAATGGGGCTGGAGATGGTTTAGACACGTCCCCAGTCTCGTTTGTTTTTCTCCCCTCTTTCTTCATCACGTGGGCCCTGACAACCTTTGTTTCCGAAGCTCCAGAAATTAAACAGGGTTAAGACGATCCGCTCTCGTCCCAGCTCCCAAACAAGCCGGGACAAGAAAGGACCCCGCAGCTGACAGACAGACTTCCAGCGTTTCTGCTAAACCGGTAGGGTGGTAAACTCCCCACCAGACACCAAGCGAGCGTAGAACCCGGGCTTTCTTTCCCTTTTTCCCCCATTTACATAGCTACAGGGATATTTCAAATTATGCAAAAAAGGAAAAATAAGCAGCATGGATAGCCTTCTTCGCTGTTGATCCCCACTGTGTGTTTCACAGATGCTTCCGGTCTTGAAGTATCACCTCTCATGAAAGTGGTACCTGCAGGATCCCAGCAGGCCAAGCCCTGACTGCAATGAAGTGGTTTTGCTGGTGGAAATGGTTTGCAAACATGGGTTAACGGGTCTTTCCCCAGGGAGGTCAGCCAAAATAATGTGTGATTTTTTTTATTATTATTATTTTGCATAGGAGTGACAACCCAAGGAGAAGGGTGGCAGGTCTCCCTTTGCAAAATGATCCATCAATATCACTGTCTGATTAGAAAGGGTGATCAGTGATGACTCAAGTGCACGAGGGATCTGAAAGTTCCGGCGAAGGCATCAGCCAATAGAAAGTAGGTAATGGATTTCAGTTGAATTCTGTACCTCACATCCAACTTTAAGGTATCCGTGTGGCTCTTAAGAAAAACTGACATCCGTTTTCCTAGAAGAGGTTACGGTTAAGATTTCAGGCCTTCAGAGGACCACTCAAGGATCTAGTGTATTCATAGAGAGCATTAGTCACTCTAAAAATCTTTCCATTGTCAACACCCTTCAAGGCCTCTAGAAAGAACGTTGTTATGAATTGCAAAGTCTACCAATCTTCTCCGATGGTGTATACCACCGCGGGAAGAGAAACCTGATCTCAGACAGAATGAGTCTCTATTATTTACAACAGCTTTAGAGACTTACATAGGAAACATTTCTACATAAAATTATTTTGGGGGTCTTAGTGCTTTTCTCCTACACGCTGCCTAATTAATACTGGTATCCAGGTTCCAACAAAAGTCCCCGCCATGGGAAGCCTAGGCCCCTTTCCTCCCAGCCAAATTCAAAACACTGACGATATTATTCCAACGTTTTGGAATTTATCAAAACCGCTGCATTACCAGACAGTTATGTATGCAGCCGTGTCTCATTGGCTAAGTGCAGGAATAAGAGATGGATAATTGTTATAGTTGCATTCTGATGAAATCTAGATAAATGTGGCTTGAATCAAACATATGGTAACCCTAAAGTTAAAATTTAAAAACAAACAAGCAAAAAAAAAAGGTAAAATCAATAGCTACATACGTACTTCTTTCTTCTCTTAAGAGTGGATATTAAAAGCAAAACACAACCACTCTGCTTTTCACTAGTCTAACATGATGCAGGGTAGAGAAGGTTTTGGACATTTTGAATTTAAGACAAAGTAATACAGTTAAAATGTAATAATTAATCGATTTACATATTACCAAACTTCATCAAGATAACTCTACAAAATAAGTACAAATGATATCCCTATTTTACTCACGAGGACACTGAGACTTAAAAAGGTTGAGCACATCAGTCAAAAACACACAAATCCATGACAGAGCTGTATCTGAATCAAGGCCATCTTTATTTCTGCTGAGTCTCTTAAGCAGACTGACCTGGAAAGTGTGTGTGTGTGTGTGTGTGTGTGTGTGTGTGTGTGTGTGTGCACGCGCATGCAGAGAAAAGGTATAGGTGTGTAACAGAGACTGAGCAAAGAGGGTGAGAAGAGAGATTGAGTGAGATGATTATAAAATATTAAGTCTTTAAGGGATTAGAACTCTGGGCTTGCCAACTACTCTCAACAGTCCTTAATTAATCCCAACCCTCTAAGTGGTATAGTGTTGCACTTTTTCATAGCCCCTTCATGGTGTAATGGAACCCAGAAGAAGCAAAAACCTCTAAGAGAGCCGAAGGAACTATCAGCAGAGGGAACCAGCAAAATCAAGGACACCGTGGGATGCCTCACTGTCCCCTGCTTAGCATTCCCTGTGGCCCCACTGTTCATTTCCCATTCCCTGGGGCAGAAAAGATCTGAGTTTTCTGTCCTCCCCCTCAAGAACACAGTTTCTCCACAGCAATGAACCTTTAGTAGACACTCGCTCAGCATTCCAGCCAACCATAATGAGAAAAAATCAGCTGTGACAAAATAAAAACAGAACGTGTCAAGAGACAAGCAAGTATCGGGTTTTAGATTCTGACTTGCATTGTTACTGTAACAGAATGTGATGCTGGGAGTACCTGAGAACACTGTGTTGAAGGCCCAACACACGTCGCTCTTCACACATCACTGCATGTGAAAATGGCAGGGGACACAGAAAGAGGAAGGTTAAAGAAGAAGCAAGAAAAAGAATGAGTGACCAGTTATAATATCACTCTGACATATTTACTGAGATCCTACTATGTGTAGGACCCAGCATAGTATGGAAGAAGAAAAGTAGGCTTATGAGCTAGCAAGAACTAGGTGCAAATCCCAGTGTTCAGAACAGGGCACATTGCTTCACCTTTGAATACCAGTTTCTAACTTCAAAAATAGAGAATGACAATGACTGATTTGAAGAACTGTCAGAATGGAAGAACATTTCCCTTTCCCCTGTGTGGGGAAGACTGATAGTTGCCAACAATATCCACTATCCACTTTCTTACATTGTGACTGAGTTGGACTAGAGCTACCCAGCTGGGAACTAAATTTGCCAATGGCCCTTGCAAGGTGGTGTGGCCATGTCATTGAGCTCTGGTCAGTGGAATGTGAGTGAAAATGATGTGTGTGTTTCTCCCTGGCTTGATCCATAAAATGTGCATGCACACTCCACCACAGCTTCATCTTCCTGCTGGTTGAAAATGAAAATGTTCTGATAATGAAAAGATTGCTATCAGCCTAGGTCACTGAATTTGAGCTTAACGAGGAGGGCTACTGCTGAACTGGAACAATTTCCAAGGACTGCTTTAAGTCAAAAACCAAAATCCCTGTATTCCTTAGGGTATGAGATGATCACGGAGTCTGTTTTTTACAGTAGCTTATTCTAACAAATACACTCAGGCAATTCAATTCGTAGCATAAAAAGCATAGCTCCTATCTTTATGAGTTTGCAATTTAGTGACGGATTTAAGTCAGATACACAGGTACCTGGACCCCAAGGCAGGATGTGTACAAGGGTGAGCCAATGGCACGGAAAAGATAATGCTATGTGATAACAAAGATTCCATTTCTGTTTTGGACCCCAAGGAATTCTACACCTCCTAGCTCTCTTTGAATCTGCAGGGGACAGTGTGACTAGTTGTGGCTAACAGAAGGTGGGAAGATGTCATGTATGCCAGTTCCAAGCCTGGTAACTCAAATGTCCAAGGAAGTTCTCACTCTGTCACTTCTTGCTCTCCTGAATGCAGAAAGTCCATCAGAGGCCTCAGAGGTGATGTAGGGGATACCATGACAGAAGGATGCTACCTACCATAACTTCTCACAGGGAGGCATAGTCAACTGAGCCACCTGAGCAAGACTTTTGGTGCTAGACATTGCCTAAAGAAGAAATAATCTTTTTTTAGTTTTTAATTTATTTTTAAATATATTTTTATTGATTTCAGAAAAGAAGGGAGAGGGAGAGAGTGATAGAAACATCAATGATGACAGAGAATTATTGACTGGCTGCCTCCTACATGCCCCCCACTGGAGATTGAGCCCAGGCATGTGTCCTGACCTGGAATCGAACTGTGAACACCTGGTTCATAGATCAAAGCTCAAAGGAGAAATAATCTTTACACTGTGATAAGCCACTGAGACTTGGGGCTGTTTGTTACAGCCACCAGCCTATGCTGACCAATACAATGATATAAACAGTGATCAGAACAAGAAAACCTTTTGTATTTAGGAACAATTATAGAAAGTTCCTTCAGGAGATTGTATGTGAGCTCATTCAGTTAAGCAGAAAGGAGGGCAGAGGATAGATGGTGAATATAGTTACTGGGTTCACATTTTATTATAGTAATTTTTCCAACTTCTTCAGACCAACTGCTCACTGTGTAAAGCACTTTCAATTTAAGTTCTCAGATGTTTTTAAGCCAAGAAACCCTTCTTTTCAAATGAAATATCACATAAAATTCTGATGTTTAAACAGGCAGTGGTGGAGTTACTCTTGCTGAAGTAGGGACAAGACTCTGATAGTTCTGCCTTATTGGACACTTTCTTGGATACCTTCTCTGGAATCTTTTATACTAAACACGTGCCTGTGAATCACTTCTGTGGAACCCTCAAATGCTGAGGGGGTTTGAACAACACTGTATCAGACCATTCTCAGGTGTAATCTAACAGTCTTGCTCTCCATAGGGGATTACAATGTGCAATGAGTTATCAAGGGGGCAGTGGCAAACTCTGGGGTTGAGCAGAAAGCCAATCCAATGTCTCAGGAATGACCACCTTAAAACAATCTTACCAACAGAAGTAAGTTATGCAGGTTACCCAGTCTTTCTATTTCTCTACCATGGGCCATTTGCTTTTTAGAGCTAAAATTCTGCATGGTTCTCTTCTCTAAGAATGATCATTTCATTCTTAACCAAGTTGAAGTCCTCTTTAAACCAGCATGTCTGTTATAAAATAAAAGTCATGAGGATGTCATATACAACACAGTGGCTACAGTTAATAATACTACACTGCATAGTTGAAAGTTGCTAAGAGACTAGATCTTAGTAGTTCTCATACCAAGAAAGAAAGCCTGTAACTATGTATGATAACATTTGTTAACTAGACTTATTGTCGTGGTTATTTTGCAATATATACAAACATGGAATCATTGTGTTGTACACCTGAAACTAGTATATGTTGTATGTCAATTATACCTCGATTTAAAAAGAGCAGTTTGTAAAGGGTGTATCTGAACACAATAAAGAGAAGCACTGATTGATTTGTGCTTGCTTCTTGTCCTTTATTCTGACTCTTCTAAAAATTTTGTTTCCTATATTCCCCTGCATGTGTATAGACCACTTCTGTTAACCAAGTGGGTTTTCATGATCCCAGGAGGTATGTAAAACAAAGAGGAAATCAAGGCGAAGTCAGTAAGTGCAGCAAGTAGAACTTCACCCGGGGCTCTCTGTCTTTACACAACACAGAGGTTCTGCTTTCTCACACTCACACCCCAAGGACTGCTTTCTTGGCCCTCACCCATCTCCACATGGCATTTCTCATGCTCATCTCACGTTTTGGGGACATGAACAATCTGGAAGCAAGTATTTCCATTACAGTACGGTATGACAATGCATCATTGATGGTCTGGAAAATGACACTGAATCCTGAGAAAAGAGAAAATGTGTGACTTCTGGATTCTCCAGGAAGGGAAAGCTACGGGATATACACTTTAGAAAGTAGCTAAAAATTTAAGATTTCAGGAGGAAAGCTCCTGTTCCTTGAATTTCACTTTTATGAACTCTTTGTTGCCTAATGGCATGTCAATGAATTGTATCCTTTTCATTATTAATAATAACAATAGTTGTCATTTGTGCAGCTAGATATTAACACAACAACTCCAGAATTAAGTATTAATATCCCTGATTTACAGATAGAGCGACTGAGCTTTGGCGAGAAGCCCTCTCTTCCAGCTCCACCCAGCTGCTGAGCAGTGAAGTTTGTATTCAAGCCTGGCTCCTCCTTATTGCAAAAATCATAAGCCTCCCACTGAACCACAGTTGCCATACTTCTTCCCACTCAGAGATGAATAGGTTTTTCAGGTGCTCATGCAGCTCATTTGCAAGACGCGTAGTAATATTTTCTGTAAAACAAGCATGACACAGACCTGTGCCACAGCTGTGAAAACTGGGTGAAATATAGATAGGTTCTCTCATCGGTCAGTGTCGGCGTGATGACCAGAGGCCCAAATGTGTAAGCTGAAAACCACTGAAGTTATCCCTCTCCTCATTTGCTGATGTGCCATGGCTGTAAGTCCCTTCACCCCACCTCTAATGGCTTTTAATATCCTCAAGTTCTAAACAGTGTACCACATGTTTAAGTAAGAGTTCTTGGCTATGCCTCCAGGAGGGACTCCACAGAGTGAGTGACCCACAAATGTCCTCGCGTTGATACGACTTGTCATCTCATCATTCCAGAGACACCTCGGGTTTGTTCCTGTTCCAAAATTTCTTTTTCTCCAAAGTCTGGTTCCTTTCTCCTAGAGACCTCAGTCAGCCCCCCACCCCATCTTGTATCTAGTTGATGCCAAACCTTCTCCATGGGTTCTAGGATTTGATATTTACATATAGGCCATACTTCAAAAAAATATAGAAGCTGGCAGAATAATTACCCTCAAATGTACACTTGAGCAGTTGAGACAGACTGGCATTGGCGGAGGCCCTTTGTGTGGCACGGGAAGCAGGGCCATCTGTTGTCACATGCCCACAACTGAATGGTGTGTCAATTTTAAGGGTAAGCATTTAAAGGTAGTTAGAATCTCTGATAAAAACCTGCTTCCTTTCCCCCAGAAAAGCTCACATGCACCCACAAATTTGGCTCTAAGAGGAGTCACAGAACCACTGTTTCTAATTCCAGGTTAGGATTTCCTGCTTTCAAAGGGAAGTTAAGACAAAACAATTCCAGTTCTTCTTAGGTTAACATCAAGCCAGGGGGTTAGCATTTTTGAAATGAGTACCCAGGAGTGAGAAAGGTATGTGGTGTGATGCTACACAGCAGAGAGAAATGAGAATGGCTCTACTAGAAACCATCATGATAGCCACATTGAGGCCCTGGGTATGTACCCTTCTAAGCTGAAAGCCTTACAAACCACTTCAGAGGGCAATGGCGTATGGCCCTTTGGTTACCTGGCATAGTTGGAAGAGTATTTATTTGCTCATTCATTTCACAGATCAACTAATGCTTATTAAGCATCCATGCACCAGGCTTAGGCAATATACTGAAGATTAAAAGATGCATAAGACAGCCCCTTTCCTCCTCCATTTGCTCAGCCTTACTCCCCTCTCCTACAACTTTCAAAACAATAAATTTGTCAAATTCCAGTCAAATGAGACAAGGGCAATCTTGAAGGTTACAAATCTTTTTTTTTTTCCACTTTGGATAAAACCAAAGATGAGTTATTCATTTTCCTTAACCCATTGCACTTACAAGGTGCCATGAGGAGAGCTCAAAACATGGATGAGTTGGACCTGTGAAGTCAGAAGTGGGCACAGGAGTCAAGGAGGACAATAGCTTCTATAAGCTTTGATGCTTTGATGAGATGGAGGCAATTGATCTGACTTATCACACCCATATACAGACCTGATTATATTAGACAATTACATGGGGCAGCTTATTCTTCTTCAATAACAGCAGCAACAACTGCTCTACAATTTATGAGACACTTACTATACGGATGGCACTGTGCTAAGTAAGTGCTTTACATGAATCATCTAATTTATTGTCTACAACAACCCTGAACAGTAGACATAAATTTTTTTTTAATTTTTTTCTGAATTTGCAGAAAAAGAAAGCATGGCTTAGAGAATTTAAACAGGTTTGCTGAGGTAGTAAAGATACAAGTGTTACTAAGTAGCTAGAGTGGTGGCCCATGTACTGAAGGGTCTCGGGTTTGAGTCCTGGTCAAGGGCATGTACCTGGGCTGCAGGTTCAAACCCTGGCCCTGGTCAAGGCAAATGCAGGAGGCAACTAATTGACATCTGTCTCTCTCACATCGATGTTTCTCCCTCTCTCTCTCTTTCCTTCCTTCCCTCCCTCCCTACCCGCCCTACCATTGTCTCTAAAAGTCAATGGGAAAAAAAATATCCTTGGTGAGGATTAACAAAACAAAACAAAAAATGATACAAGTATTAGAATAGAGACTCAAACGCACATTCAACCACACCACTATAATATTTGTTCTATCCTTAGCAGAGCCCAAAGGGAATACGACATCGAGCAGATTTTTTGTTATTAAATTATGAATTGAGCATGGAGGAAGAAAGTCTAGACATAATTAAGAATTACCTATTCAGTGCATGAACATACGTGTTCACATGTGTATGGGGGTAAGCAGGAGAGAGTGAGGGGAAGATAATGGTGACCTGAACGCTAATGGCACACACGCTGTAAACATCTAGAGGTGAGCAGAACCACAGAGGTGAAATAACGTAAAGGAACACGCACACACTCTTCGTCAATCTCATATTTACGCCAAAAGATACACCCTTCAAATGATAAAAGTTGTGGGCATCTTAACATCCATGAGAAAGGCCATGTTGAGACACTTCTGTAATATTTGGTCCATCGTAAGCTTAAGGCCACTCCATACTGTCAAACTCTAGCAGAGATCCGGTGACTGTCTACTTCCTAAAGACATAACCTCTAAATGAAGGTGTTCTCCAAATGTCCTCGAGAAACACAAAGGCGCAGTATAACACACACCCGGTTTCCCCTCACCATTGAATTAACAAGATCAATAGCCAATATTTAAGAACTGGGAAAAAAGTGCTCTGTTAGGAAATGACCCAGAAGCCCCAGGATGCTGGAGGGCAGTGTTCACAACCAGATCTGAGGGGATAAAGGAAACATTTTCCTTAAGGAAGCAAGCTGCTGTGCCTGGAAATACTTAGTGGCAGTAGGTTCTGATGCACCAAAGAGAAAAGCAAACTGTGTTCAGCCCCTTTTGTCCCTTCTCACTCCAACTCCCCCATCTTTGGGCCCCTGCAAACCCTTGAGAAAGGCTTAATTCCATACACTCTGTTCTAACTTCATCACATAGTCCTATTTCCATAGCCTAAAACTGAGATCATAATTTACCGATTTTGTCTTTAAGGCTCTCCCCCTTCATAATACCACTGTGCATATCAAATTACTGTGGAAACGAAGGAACTACAGAGAAGTTGGGGGAAAATATTCATTTTAATGCCAGTGTTAAAATAAAGCTACTAATCCTTGGTAAACCCCCTCAGGAACGACAATGGTAATGAAACGATTTCTTAGGGAATTCCTTAGGAGAGAGAGAGTCACACAAATTCTAACGGTAGTTATATCCTCTCCATGCAAACTGAGGTGCCTCTGTCAGGTGTAAGGATCTCGTTTGTTCCAATCAAAGACCTCAATTTTTTTCTTTCCATTTCTTAAAATAAAATATAATCAGTAACAATTAACTTTCTTTGTCAATATCTTTCTTCCATCAAGGCTAAGCTTCTCAACTCCCTGAAGGGCTGTTAAAGCCACATACCAAGTTGAAAAGTAACTCTTTGTTTGGATGTAATAAATGAGTTATTGCACTTTAAATAATGATCAAAATGCTTATTAAAGCCTACTTAAAGAATAACAAGTCATATCAATTGCATAGCTTTTAACCCTCAGTAATTATGTCATTTGTAATCAATTGCCTTTTTCATTAGACATATTATATTCTGTAGCTGGTTTCTATTACATAATTGTTTATGCTCAATAAATGTTTTAATAAGCAGTTGTATTTATATTCCATGAAATAACAGTCTTAATTAATCTAAGTTGAATACTCATTTGGAAACTTAAATTCGAAACCTTGCCAAACATTCTATAAGCATGATTCATGTCAAGTTGAATAACAAAAGGTGCGCAATGTGCTAAAAAGTATATATTATAATAACTCCATTTCATAGGAAGGTTGTAGAGTAGTTATTCTTCATTTTTTAAATCTTGTGACATTTTAGAAAAGGAAGATACATTTTTAAGACTTCATGAGAACATCCCTATTGGTTCCCTATATGCTACTTAGCAGGGATGTGTCACTAAAATAAGAAACATTTTGCTTCTTATTTTTGGTTTTTATACAACCTAACTAGACAGCACTACTTTATAATAGCACAGAAAGAGAATGGCTTTTACCACATGATAGTTTTTGACAGCATCATTTTAATAGAGTTAGAGGAAAATATCAAATTTCAAAGGCAAAAGTACATGGTTCATTTTTCATTTCTCAAAACTATTAGACTGACTTATATGACTGGCAAAACAGAATAATCAGAGAACAGTTTTTCTGGTAGCTAAGACTGACTTTTCCCAGACAATGCTTGGAAATTAAAAATTAATTCTCAACAAGTAAAAAGATTTTTTTTTTAAAAGGAAGAAAGAAAACAGTATCTAATTTTCATCAGATAATCAATCCCCCCGTTTGGCTGCACTCTGAAGGAGTTCAGGACATTATGAGATGAGGAATGTTCTAGAATTACTGAACAACAACAAAAAAATGTCAGAGATATTCCCAGGGGGAACATACTTTAAGTTCATTTGATACGTATCCTACATACATTGACTTAAGCCAATTACATGCAATTGATGGCAACATCGGCCCATGGAGGACCTTTGAAAGAGTGGACCACGTAGCTGAGGAGCATGAGCTGAGTAGAGACAGGTTTGCCCAGGTGTGAAAGCATGCAAGGTCTTGGGGACACCAAGGTCTGGGAAGAGCAGAAGCGCTTGGCACATCCTTCAGCTCCTGGAAACTCATTTTTAATAGATGGGGCATTTCTGCAATATCGTAGTGCATGTTACAACTGCCTTTCAACACATTTTTTTTTAAATCTCTAGAACCATCAAATAATTTTCAGTGATTTTTGTGAGGTCATGTTGAGGTTAGCATAAAAAGAGGACCACCCACATAGCCAAACTGGTAAGTCTCCTTTCAATTTTCATTGTCAAAAGGACAAAGGAACTGTTTTAATGAAGTGTTTTTCGGTTGTCTTTTGTTTCATATTTTACACAGGAAAAAGGGAAATGTTTCTTCAGTTCAGGGCATCTGAATCATATTTCCAAAGGGACCAGCATTTTCAGGACAATGCGTACTGGATTATAAATAACTTTCAATAAATTAAACTGCAGTCTGGCTTTTTGTTTTCTTCCTTGGAAACATTTAGCCTTCAGAAGACTTAATTGTTCTTCAAGATAAAACGACAGTTGCTTCTAAATTATATAAGGCAATTGGGCATATGTCAGTTACAAAGTAGTGATGAGATAATGTGGCACAACACACTTCAGCAAGGAACTCCACTGAACCAATGAATGGAAATGTATTCTAGCTTCCTGCCTTGTGTCAACTAAGTCAACTTGCAAAACTGGACAAGCTCTCTATTAGTGGCCTGAAGACCATAGCAATCCTTGCTTGTTATAATCCAATCTCCCCACATGTAGATTGAAGGAGTCAAATGAGGCAGTGATCCTGATGATCAGAGGCCGTAAAATACTGGTAATGCAATAATCTAGACCCGTGGTCGGCAAACTGCGGCTCGCGAGCCACATGTGGCTCTTTGGCCCCTTGAGTGTGGCTCTTCCACAAAATACCACGGCCTGGGCGAGTCTATTTTGAAGAAGTGGCGTTAGAAGAAGTTTAAAAAATTTGGCTCTCAAAAAGAAATTTCCATCGTTGTACTGTTGATATTTGGCTCTGTTGACTAATGAGTTTGCCGACCACTGGTCTAGACATTTTAGGGGAACGGGTTTAGTTAAGTGTTCCTTTTCCTATTTACTTTTTATCACAGATATGACCCCACATTCCATAAAAAGCAGCAAAATAAATTCAACAATCTGTACTTTCCTAGTTAAACATAGTCAGATGAATGGAGTGAGATCGTATTTACAAAGAACAGAACTCTGATGTGCTCATCTTTCTCAATTCTGGAAGAAGGTGACTTTAAGAGCATTTCCTCAAGCGTCGGGGATTTCTCTTATAATCCTTCCCAGAGGAGGATAGTTGAAAAAAAGAGGACCAATCAAGGCAGTAATTAAGACAGAATTAAATTGCTTATATTGAGATATCAGGAATCAAAGGAAGAAATATTTTTGGACTGGGGCCTTTCTCTTACTCTTCAAATCCTCTCAAAACATACCATGTAAATAGAGGTCCACTTATAAAATTAGCCATGATTAGGAGCCTCTAGAAGTAAGTCAACAGAGGGAAACACTGAACGTATTCTTCCTTTCTGCAAGCCAACCAAATCTCACTTCTGTGTTATTGTTTCAGAATATGTTTACAACCAGTTTTCCCCAACTCAGCCCTCATTTCCCTTTCACGCCCGTAACTCAACCCAATCAGAGAAGAGCCCTTCCTTCATGCTGAAATTTAACCATTGGTACGCCATAAGCGTCTACAGATGCAAGTGACAGACCTTTTTTTATAATTAAATTCAGAATATCATGGCAGTTAACTGGTTAAAAATGCTTTTTCATATAAGCAAAGCTGCTTCCTTAGATAAAAGAGCTAGAAGCATAAAGCAGCAGCATTTAAAAATCAAAGGGGTGAGGCCAACTTGACTTCTAATAATATGTAGAAGCAGACAGAGAGATAGAAATAGGAAAAGCCGGCCTTTTCATGTATTTCACATAGGGACTCCACTCCCAATATTCTGCACGGAAGCTATTCCTGGCCACTCCTGGCCCTTCTTACAGGGGTGATTAGAACAAGAAATCTTGCTTTATCCATTTTCTCACCTCCAGTGGCACCTACGTTCTAAGACAACAAACCTAATGAATCTTTGATAAATGAATAGACAAAAGACTGAAGAGAATGGCAAATAACAAGACAGAAGAAGAGAGAGTTAGAATGGGAGAGAAGAGAATGAGATAAAAGCTCTCATTGTTCCCACCAAGAACAGGACAACATTCCCTGAGAAGTGGGGCAAGTTTTCTTACAACCAGGCCATAGTGCGGTTTCTCCAGACAAAAGATCAGCATTGCTTCTCTCTTGTTTCTTCTCTTACTTCCCTTCCCTTTTGTCCAAACTAAGGAAGTTTATAAAAGTATGTTACTGCACAGACCACTGGGAAAACAGCCAACTGTCCTCTGGGGAAAACCAAACCTGATTCACATTTTAAATAGATATTGATTTTATGGCCCTAGGTTACTGTAATCAGAGAATAAACATTGATCTTGAACTCTCTCAGACAAGTCCAAATTTTTTGTACTATAGAATATGGATCTTTTCAACCTGTAATTTTCAAGTCCATACACACACACACACACACACACACACATACACACACACACACACTAGAGGCCCAGTGCACAAAATCTGTGCATGGGAGGGGAGTGTCCCTCAGCCCAGCCTGCACCCTCTCCAATCTTGGACCCCTCGGGGGATGTCTGACAGCTGGTTTAGGCCCAATCAGGCCTAAACTGGCAGTCGGACATCCTTCTCACAATCCGGGACTGCTGGCTCCTAACCACTCGCCTGCCTGCCTAATTGCCCCTAACTGCTTCTGCCTGCCGGCCTGATTGATGCCTAACTGCTCCCCTGCTGGCCCAATCGCCCCCAACTGCCCTCCCCTGCTGGCCCGATTGCCCCAAACTGCCCTCCCCTGCCGGCCATCTTGTGGCAGCCATCTTGTGACGATGTGAGGTCGGCCATCTTGTGATGATGTCGCGTGAGGGTGTGACACCACCTAGGCTTTTATTATATAGGAGATATATATATATATATATATATATATATATATATATATGCCTAAGGGACTGAATGACCAGAACGACCGGTTGCTATGATGTGCACTGACCACCAGGGGGCAGACGCTCAATGCAGGAGCTGCCCCATGGTGGTCAGTGCACTCCCACAGTGGAAGTGCTGCTCAGCTGACTGACCCTTCTCGGTGGCCCAACAGCCCGGCAGCCCGGCAGCCCAATAGCCCAGCAGCAGCCACTCACTCCCTCAGTAGTCCTGCAGGTCCAATCTCCAGAGAATGGGCCAGGCATCAATGGACCAGTGCCACTGATGCAATCCCAACAGCACCACCGGCCTCCCGGAAGCAGGCCTCGGGCACCACAGCCGCTTCCCCTCCCTAGATGCTCCACAAGGAAGAAACAACATAAAAGCGGCTGCCAGGTGGCTCCCGAGAACTGGCAAGAAAGTCAGCGGGATGGATCCCACCAAGGGTATCCCACCGCCCACCCAGAAGGCCGATTGCTTCCTGGCCTTCCCTCCAACCCCTCAGGACCCCACCCGTGCATGAATTCATGCACCAGGCCTCTAGTATAATGATATGATTCCTGTTGTGAAAATATTAATATTACAGAGACAGGCACCACAGGGCCCCCATCTGGCTCCTCTGCCCTCCCTCAGCTATATTTTAATATCTCATGACTCTGAATTCTAGTAACACTTTATCTACATTCTCTTATAGTCTTACCATTTTTTCTATTTGGTACTCTTGTTATTTAGGTGTATGTCAAAGCTCAAAGTATGGCCCTCAACTTGAGGCAGTATTCCCCACAAATTCTTCCTAGTGTCTTACTCCCTGGCTCCTTGCCATGAGAAGGCCCTCATAATTTGTGTGTATTCGTGTGTGTGTGTGTGTGTGTGTGTGTGTGTAAACAAATGAGGACATCTCTTCTTATTGTAGTTCAGTTAAACACTTGGTTAAAGAGCTCCCACAAAACCTTTACCTCCCAAGATATTTAGAA
This sequence comes from Eptesicus fuscus, assembly GCF_027574615.1. Lineage (NCBI taxonomy): Eukaryota > Metazoa > Chordata > Mammalia > Chiroptera > Vespertilionidae > Eptesicus > Eptesicus fuscus. The sequence goes on along the minus strand of NC_072487.1, from coordinate 23,138,383 downwards.
TTAACCGTAACAGTTACCACTCCTTTGAGTGCTCATTTTGTGCTCTGCAATATGCTATCCACTTTATTTGCTTTTTTTTTTTTTTTCATTATAACCCCCACTGAAACCCTATCAGGTAATATTATTCTCTTTACAATTGAAAGAGTTGAGTCTTAAAGAATGAAGCAATTTTCCCAAGTTCACCCTGTTAGGAAATGAGCAAAAATGGGTTCAAACCCAGGCCGTCTGATTCCAAATTCCACGCCCGTAGACCTTATAGAATCCTACCTCCTGGTTGACAGGGGAAGACCTCCCAGCTCCTTATTCTATGAATCCTTTCTTAGAAGGAACACAGGCACAGCTTATACACACATTGGCCTGCTGCTATGGTCTCAAAAACCAAGATACTTCCACACGAGAAGAAACCAGTTCGTTAAAGCCTCTTAAAGCTCCTCCCTCCTCACCAGTAGAAGTGCCAGGACATTGGAAGGGAGAGTGACAGTAAGTCATGTTTAAACCCAGGATGACCTGGAAGCCTGATTGACCCGCAGGCTCCTGTGATACCCGGAGGGAAGGCCTATTGTGCTGTAAATGTATCCTCTGGGAAGTTGAGTTTTGTTTTCGAACAGGAAAAGGACTTCAAAGCTCCTACTGGAATAGATCTTTCATAACTCAATTTACCCAGATTTATTTTTCATGAGGTACCAAATTTTTCTTCGAGGGAGATTATTTTCAACATTGCCTTATAAGTAATTTTCTTTAAAAAAAGAAAATGCAATTATATATTCAAGGCCTTGAGCTATTATGTTAAAAGGAATTCATGCTTAAGTGAGGGTAATCTCCACTGAGGCTCACTGTTAGCATTGAAACACAACAGGTATGAATTATTACCCAATCTTTCATGCTCTAACGTGTCTTCCTGCTTAATTGGAGCAATAAGTCCTAGGATTTGCTGGAGGATTTTTCCTGACTGACGTCACCCTCCATTCTTGAAGCAAGATACTTACAAAGAAATCCTCAAAACAACAGTGGAATACTCATTCATGTGCAACAACTTATCCCCAGGTGTGATTTAGGAAACACGCAGCCCTGGGAATCTTCTTTGTCCTGAAAATGCCCTGTGGGCTGCCATTGCTTCCTTGTCCATTATTCACTTTCCTGGGATTTGGGTGAATGAATTCACCCCAGGTGCAGAGATGCTGGTAACATGTTGAGAGGGTTTGGATTTGTTTTGGGACCTTGGGATGTGTCTCTTTTGCTTTCTCCCTCTCTCCTCTGCCTTTGCTCTCTTGCCCAGAAAACGCCTAGTTCCTCTGGCTTTTTCAATGTCAAAAGTTGTTCTTTATTAAAGTCTTTTTTAGACTCAACAGAGTCTAAAGGGTTGCCTCTTTGGGCACTGGAAAGTGAGAGGTTTTGTTCCAAGTTAAAGGCTTTTGGGGCACTTGTGAGCACACGGAGTAAGCATTTGGAGTTGGGGGTTTGTTGGGAGAATCTCTAAAAGAACATTCCCCAGGCAGCAACAGGCTTCTTGGGTGTAAGACAAGATTATTAGGAACTGTGTGAACACCATAAAAATGGTGTCATAATAAATTAAATAATGTCGCATTTTTAAATTTTTTCAATTATAGTTTACATTCAGTGTTATTCTGTATCAGTTTCAGATGTACAGCGATAGTGGTTAGACATCATGTACTTTAGAAAGTGGTCTGCGGTCATAAGTCTTTAATGTTTACTATGTGCCGGTCACTTTCCTGGTGCCTTACTTGTATTTCATCATTTAATCCCAGTATCAACACCTGAAGAGGAGGACTCTTGTTATTTCATCTTGCAAAAAGTTTAAGTAATCTGCCAAGGTCACACAAATAGGAAGTTTCTATTCTGGTCAAGCTAGAATAGAAAAACCAAGGTAGAGTAGATGCTCTGTTGGAAGTATTACCCTTTTGATCCTCTCACTCACTGTTAAACTGGCTCACTGAAGGAGGAAGGAGATAAATGAAGTGTAATATGAAGCTTTCCCAGTTACTTATTTCCCATTTCTCTTTCATTCTTTTTTTCTTAAATTTAGAAACAGTCTCCTCCCTTTCTCTCTCAATGGGCTAGAATGTCTGAAATAACTTTTACTGAAGTGATTTACATTTTGTTTTTAGGAAGACTAGAAATTGTCCAATATCCAAGAAATAATAGGTTAGATGTGCTTAGGATCACCCATAATGAGGTGCAAAGTAATTGCCAGACAACACTAAATGGCTCTTCATAACATCAGTGTGAAGCCAGAAGTGAGAAACAATGACCTGCTGCCCATCTGGCTGGAAACGGGGATGCAGATTTGAGGGTTAGAAGGGCAGTTTTTGAAAGGTTGGTCAACTAGTCATTTTAAAAAAATTTGAATCAACCAGCAAGTATTACTAGAATCCTAGTAAGTACAATGTCCATTTCTAGACTTTAGGATAAGAATGGAAAGAATATCAAGAAAGGAAGGAGAGAAGAAGGAAAGAGGGAAGAAATGAATGGGAGGAAGGGAAGAAGAAGGGGGGAAGAGGGAGAGAGGGGCCCTTCAGCAACACCCATAGGCAGTTAAAATCCCTTTGCAGCTCATCACTCCTTCCCTCACTGAAAATACTTACATAGAAATCCTCCATTATCCTTATATATTTTGTTGTGATATTACATATTTTACATATTTTTTTGGTTATCAAGGAAGATCTGTAGGAAACAGAAGACAACAGATACAGTTTGCCACAGCCTGGCTGGTGTGGTTCAGTGGTTGAGGGCTGACCTATGAAACAAGAGGTCATGGTTTGATTCCTGGTCAGGGCACATGACTGGGTTACAGGCTTAGTCCCCAGAAGTGGGTGTGCAGGAGGCAGCGATCAATGATTCTCTCTCCTCATTGATGTTTCTATTTCTCTCTCCCTCTCCTTTTCTCTCTGAAATCAATAAAAAAGATACTTTAAAAATATCACTGTAGATTCTCTGAAACCTTGTGTATTGGCTCAACAACTCCAGGCTGTCTTGAGAATCCTGGTTACTAAATTTTTATAGTCTTTCAGTACATTTTTAGTTATCTCCTTAACATATAATGACTCTTTCCTCTGTGGGCAATTGGAGTATTAGCCAAAATTCTTTCCCAAGAAATCTGACCAAGGAAGAGTTAAGTGACAAAATATGTCCTATACAGGAAGACAGAATGCAATTTGAAGTTCAACCATTATTTTGTACTTTCTTGCCCTATGACAAAAAAAGTAATAATCTTTTGTCTGTTTAAATTTATTTCCTGGAAACCTTTTCTCTAAGGTTTAAAAATACTATTTTTTGCCCTAACCAGTTTGGCTCAGTGGATAGAGCATCGACTAGCAGACAGAAGGGTCCCATTTTTTATTCTGGTTAGGGGCATGTACCTTGGTTGCATGCTTAATCCCCAGTAGAAGGCGTGCAGGAGGCAGCTGATTGATGTTTCTCTCTCATCAATGTTTCTAACTCTCTATCCCTCTCCCTTCCTCTCTGTAAAATCAATAAAATATATTTTAAAAATAAATAAAAAATACTATTTTTTACCTGTTGAGGGTAGTCTAGAAATGAGTCTGATTGGGATTTTATCAAGTATGACCCATGTTTCTGTTTGTTCAAGACAGTCCTAGTTTATCTCTGGTGTTACTATTAATGCCACATCCTTTCACTCCCAAACATGACCCAATTTGGATTAAGTTTCATCCTCACCTTGAAATTATATCTCAATATATGTGTAGAAGAAACATTTTCTATTGCAGTAGAAAATACAAGTGTATTGGACTCAGTACTTGTTATATGATCTTACACAAGTTATTACTTCTCTGAGCCTTGGTATCCACGTTATAAACTGGGGAATATAAGTATTCCCTTAAAATGTTGCATGAAGATTCAAAAAATAAGGTCTATAAAAGTGCTTTACAGATTGTAAGGCTCTTACAATTATTGGCAATCATTATTGTTCTAATTTAGCTTACCATAAATTATGTGGAAGAACGTATCAAGAAATGACAAAAGCTGTAGACCTGAGGAAATAGGATCCCATAAGAATAGCTGGAAAATGTCTTCAGACTGGAAAAGAACAAAAACTTTTTTGTTCAACTTCTAGGTCACCAGTATGGCCACTCAGAGACTAACAAACATTAACAAACACAAACATACACACACACACACACACACACACACACACACACACACAAACATGTTGAATGCTGTTCATACTATGTATTTTATATAATTTACAATATCTGTATTCCTAAAAGAGCACTTTAGTTCCATTTTACAGATTAGGAAACTAAGGCTAAGTCAAGAGTTTTATCAAGATCACATCTCTTTTAAAAAAGCAGGAAAGTGTCTTGATCCCCTTCAGAATGCAAATCTGGAGGAAGTCCATTTATCCCAAGCCTGTTTCTGTGATGTGGTAACATTTAATTTCCTGATTGTCCTGTATTCGGAGATTTAAATGATTGGTACAGGAAATTAATCTGAAAGATAAAGTGAAGGTGATCCCATTACTACCTTCTAGGTATTTGCCCTCCTTCATATTTTGATAATAGATTTAATCAGTAGTGTTATTTAGGGTACTTTATAGAAGAAATAAATATCTCTTATTACATCCATCTGCTATGAAGATTTTAATTACATGGGATTTTTTTTTCTATTGGCCCCAGGAGTTGATTTCACTAAAGCCAAAAAAATAAGCCCCTGTACTTAAGTTCGCATTAGGAAAGCTCAGTGTGTTTGTGTTTCTTCTCCTGTCCAAACAGGTTAGCAGATAGATGACTTATCAGTTTTCTGAAGGGGTTGCTTATTTATTGTAATCCAACAATGCACGTCACATGATCCTCTTTTATCCAATCAGTGCTGCTAGGAACCTCTGAGCATGAAGTGAACCCAAACAAGAAGGGTCTAATCTGCTTTATTTTGGTCAATGGGACAAACCTAGACCACTGTTAAATTGGTCTTAAAAATAAAAGGCGAACAAAACAAAATAAAAAGAGTTGAAGATCATGAAAACAGCCTCCTTTCCAAGCTTTAACAATTATTTATTTTGAACTCTACCTTTTGTTATTTTATTTAGATTACGAATTCTTTCTGCTCAAGAACAGAACAGTAAATTTGACTCCCCGTCCCAGAAAAGAGCAGAATTTTTGGCACCGAATCATTTTAATAACATAATTTTCCAGTTTATGCCTACCCATGCTCTAAATTAGAGAGGCATTTATTTTTAAAGCAAACCTAGTTTCCTTATAACGAGAGGTGGTAATACTGTGTGATAAAGAACCAGTTGGAGGATTAACCCACTGAGCAAGTGGCTTATGGTGAGTAAACTGGCAACTTGGAAATAGATGAGAATCTGACAGTTTATACTTAGTGATTTTCTGGTATCATTGCTGAGTTGACAGAAATAAAAAATAAAAAAAATACTGGAAAAGATATAGACAAATATAGATCCTAGGGACTTAAGCCAGCAATGCTACTGGGAATAAATCTAGACTTCCTTTGCTTTTTCATTCTCTCCAACTCTTCTTCTAGTTCTTTTATTTGACCTTAGAAGCGATGTTTGAATCCAGCCCTTTCTTCTCCGTCCCTCCTAGCACTCATCACAGGCACTTAAACATCAGGGCCACAGCTTCCAAATGGTTCACAAAACACTAGTTTCTCCAACCTCAGGGCCAATGGTTTTAAAGTTATCATTAGCTGAGGAAACCCTCTGTTAATTTAAAATTATAAGTGAATGTTTAGTATGGAAAACCAAAGAGGAGTGGCTTTGCTCCAAGAAAGATCAGGAGAACCTGAGTCAGAGACTAATTTGAAAACCAAAGCTCTCCTCCAATTCTTTTCCTAACCTTAGTGTGCAGCAGAAATCATCTGAATCCGAGAGGCACAGAACACACCGTGCCATGGCCTGCTCCCAATGACTGTTCAGTAGGGCTGGGGTTAGACTCAGAAATCGGAATTTTTAATAAACATCCCCAGGTGACTTGGATGCCTCTGGCTCCAAAGCCGTATTTGAGAAATACTGCCCATGCTGTCCAACCTCTGCATCTTGATTGTGTCACTTCTCCACTTAAGAAACTCCACTGGCTTCCCAAATATTACCTAGCAGGAATAGAGGGCTAGACTCTTTGAGATGTGACCTCCGCCTACCTTTCAAACTCTCTGTGAGCACACCTTCACTGGCCAGATTTGTCATTCTCTCTTGAGCACAGCTTACCCTTTCATACTGTGGTTCTTTTAAACATTCACTTTTGACTACTTAGAAGTGTTTTCTATGTGAGATAGTCCCACGGTTTCGTTAAAGCTCAGTGTGAATAGTACCCTCTCTATAAACCCTTTTATGATCCTCCCACATCCAGGGTTAATCAATCACTGCTTCTTCTGGGATGTTCAATGTATGGTAGTCCAAAAAACAATTTATTGATAAGTTCACCTCTGTCAGACTATGGGATAGTTGAAGCCAAGGATGTCATCTTGAGCATCTGCATTTCCCTGGCATTGCAAAAATTTTGGTACATGGTAGGACATCTACAAATGTTTGCTAAGTTCTTTATGTCATCATTTGTATCATATGGTTAATATCCAAAATATATAAGAAACTCATACAAGTTAACAAAATGAAGACAAACAATCCAATTAAAAATGGGCAAAGGACCTAAATGGACACTTCTCCAAAGTGGACATACAGAAGGCCAAGAGACATGAAAAAAAAATGCTCAAACTCAATAATCACCAGAGAGATGCAAATTAAAATGACTATGAAGTATTACCTCACACCTGTCAGAATGGCTATCATCAACAAATCAACAAACAACAAGTGCTGGCAAGGATGTGGAGAAAAGGGAACCTAGAACACTGCTGGTGGGAATTCAGACTGTTATAGCTGCTATGGAAAACGGTACAGCATTTCCTCAAAAACTTAAATATGGAACTGCCATTTGACCCAGGAATACCACTTCTAGGAATATATCTGAGGAAACCAGAAGCACCAATCAGAAAGAATATATGCACCTCTATGTTCATAGCAGCGCACTTAATATCTAAAATCTGGAAACAGTCCAAGTGCCCATCAGTAGATGAGTGGAAAAAAAAGCTGTGGTACATTTACACCAGGGAATACTATGCAGCTGTAAAAAAGAAAGATCTCTTACCCTTTGAGACAGCATGGAGGAGCCTGGATAGTATTATGCTAAGTGAAATAAACCAGTCAGAGAAAGACAAGTATCACATGATCTCACTCATATGTGTGAACTAATGAACAAAATAAACTGATGAACAAATTAGATCCAGAGACATAGAAGCTTGAAACAGACTGTCGAATCTCAGAGGGAAGGTGTGGGTAGGTGGGAAGAAATCAACCAAAGAACTTGTATGCATATATTCATAACCTATGGGCACAGACAATATGGTGGTGAAGGCCTGGGGCGGGGAAAGGGGTGGGCTAAAAGGGGTTAATAGGGGGGAGGGAAAGGGTACATATGTTATCCTTTCAACAATAAAGATGAAAAAATAAAAGCTTAATAGAAAAAAAAACACACAAAAATAATACAACTTCTTTTTCATTATTCTCAATACCACCATAATCTGCCATTGCAGTATTTATTGAGAACTTTCAAAGGCCTAGAGAATAATTTAGATCAAATACCATAATAGTAAATATCATTAGAATGAAAACACACAAACCTCTTCCCAAAAGGGGACATCAGTGTGGCAAAATCGAATTAACATCTGTTACAGTAATTTTTTAATATAAATTCTTTATTGTTGTATTACATATGTCTCCTTTTTCTCCCATTGACCTCTCCCCAGCTGCTCCCACACCCCAGCACATGCCCTCACCCCCCTACTGTCTGTGTCCATTGGTTATGCTTATATGCATGAATACAAGTCCTTTGGTTGATCTCATATCCTCCCCCCCCCCCGCAATCCTCCCCTGCCTTCCCTCTGAGGTTTGATGGTCTATTAAATGCTTCTATGTCTCTGGGTCTATTTTTGTTCATCAGTTTATGTTGTTCATTATATTCTACAAATGAGTGAGATCATGTGATATTTATCTTTCTCTGACTGGCTTATTTCACTTAGCATAAGACTCTCCAGGTCCATCCATGCTGTTGCAAATGGTAAGAGTTCTTTCTTTTTTACAGCAGCGTAGTATTCCATTGTGTAGATGTACCACAGCTTTTTAATCCACTCATCTGCTGATGGGCACTTAGGCTGTTTCCAAATCTCAGCTATTGTAAATTGTGCTTCTTGTTACAAGTAATTTTTAATTCAGCAATATTTCAGTACAAACAAAATTTGGCTCTCCTTTACCATTTACGGTGTTTGTGACTTGTGGAAGATATAATAATGTTAAATCCTTGCATCTGAATTTACCAGGGTCAGTTGAAGAAAAAAGTTGATGTATTATGAAGAAGTTTCAGGCCAGACAGACTGAGACTGAATTCCCTGACTTTCTTGTCATAAACGTAGTTATGTAACTTCTGCTCATGTGTAAAATGGAAATGATAATGACTCCCTCCAAGTTCGACACACTTAGATGAAGTAAAATAGCATATGCAAAATTAACATAAGGGACTTATCACAGTGCCTGGTCCATAGAAATGCCCCTTTCACTTTGACCCAGTATCAAATATTGTGATCCACCGTCACATCTGAGAAGCTGCCTGCCACACAGCTTTCTCCATAAGGAATGGTATGACAGTTTGATGATAAAGCACCCCATTGACCCCCGCTCGGCTTTCCTCTTTTGAAAGGTCCCCACACTGCTCTATTGCCCCTTGTAGTCAACTAAGAAAGTCTTCCCCACTTCCAAAATCCTACCCTAATGGATTGCGTGCCAATCAAAGACCATCTCAGCATTTCTTCTTCTCAGTCTATAAAATGTACCCTCCTTCCTAACAACTGTGTACACCCTCTGAAACAGAAGTGAGTTCCCTTCACACAAGCTTATGAATAAGTAGCCTTTGTTAACTTTGTCCCAGATGCCGTGCTGTCTTCAGTACATTGTTTCCTCCGGGCTCTGAAAATGGGGCTGTGCCAGGGAGCACCTTGCCATGAAGTGAGCTCTCAGGGACAGTCTTCCTTCCACCTAAAGAGGTTCTGAAGTCAAGTTTCTGAAGTTTGACACAGAATTCTACATGTGTACCCACACCTTAAAGTATCACAGTGCTATTAGTATATTAAAGACCTTGGGGTGAAATCAAGCGACTCACTAATCTCTTCATTCTGGAATCATTGTCACACAGTTTAGTAATGTACCCAGAGGCTACTAACTAGCTAGTTAGAATAACTGGGATGCAAGTAATAGAGAATACAAATTAATGGGGAACAAAAGAAAAAAGAAAACGAAGAAGGGAGAAGGCAGTAGAGTATTGACTCAAATAGCCCGGGCATAAATGGGAAGGAATTTCATTCAAAATCCTATTGGGTTCAGGGATACTGCATTGAAATCATTGAAATGTCAGTTATTTTAGTCAAGTAGAACTTATGCCCCCTCCCCTAATCTTTCTTTTCTACTAGTTTTTGGTCATCCTTTAGGCCTATATGAGGATACATTTCAAATTAGGGCTTTAAAGTTGTCTGGCTTTGAAGAGCACTTAGGCTTACAAAAGAAATAAATTGGTACACTGCAGTGTCAAGCTAAATAGATGATTTATTGACACTTTTTCAGAACGACTCTAGGTTATTTTTGTGGCATGTATCCAAATGGAACAGCACCAAGGTATTTATATAGGCTCCAATTTCTACACGGCTCCAATATCTGGCATGAAGTATTTTTATGGCATATCACCTTTCCCTCTAAAGGAGTGTTTGGTCATCCTTTAAGCTGAAAGGTGATCAGTATCTGAGTATTTGAGGAGTGATACTTGTACCAAGCAACTTGCATGGTTGAAGGCAGACAGCATTAACTTTGCACGGTTCTGGTTGGACCAATTTAGGGGGCCAGACAGCTGCCATGTGTTCTGTTGAGCATAAGCAAGAATTTTGCTAAGTTACAAGCTCTTGCCCAACAGAAATGTATTACCCCATTCAGGGTCACTGTGTCCCTCTGCGCAAGGACTTCCCTGCACAAGGGTGCTATCCTGGAAGGCAGAAGGTGGGCAACAGGTCACCTATTGCCAAGGCATTCGCCCTTGGAGCTGCATATGACCAAATCCGTCAACTTTTCCAATTTGCACGAAGTATTATACAAATGAGCTGCAGCCCAGGTTGCTTTCATTCATTTACTCATTTACTTACTCTCAGTATCTTCTGAGTGTCCACTGAGTAAAAGACACTGTTTTAGATATTGCATAAGATAAAAAAGATAAAACAACGCAGTCCAGAGACTAAGCATGCACACAAATATAAAGCAAAAGAGGATAAAGGAAGCACAAATGAAATATTAGGATTGGGCTCCAGATTCTGGGGCCCTCTGTATTCCCCCTGGCAGTCCCCTCCATTTTCACTATTCCTTTATCTCTTTTCCTTTCCTGCCTTGGACATAATACAAGCCTCTTTTTCTAGCTTTGATCATCTCCTTATCTTTTCTGTCTATTATTTTTTAAAAAACTCTTCAATTTCTGTTTTTGCAAATATATTTTATTGATTTCAGAAAGGGAGGGAGAAGGAGAGGGAGAGATAGAAACATCAATAATGAGAGAGAATCATCGACCAGCTGCCTCCTGCACGCCCCCCTCCTGGGGATAGAGCCTGCAACCTGGGCATGTGCCCTTGACCAGGAATCAAATTGTGACCTCCTGTTTCATTGGTCAATGCTCAACCAGCTGGGCTATTTGTTATTGATATCAAGAGTTATTGTCTCTTCTATCATATTTACAGCAAGCCTCAGCTTGCTGCTCATAGTCTTTGTCCTTCAGCAGAGGCTCTCTGTCTTGTGACCTAGACCAGTGGTCTGTAAACTTGTTTAGTAAATGGCCAGACAGTAAATATTTTAGGTTTTATGGGCCAGTCTCTGTTGCAACCCCTTAACTCTGTGGTTACAGGCAGAAGCAACCATAGACAATAACGTAAATAAAAGAGCACAGCTGTGTTCCTATAAAACTTTATTTATAGACACTAAAGTTTGAATTTCATATAATTTTTAATACATTATGAAATACTATTCCTCTTTGGATTTTTTTCAACCACTTAAAAATGTAAAAGTCATTCTTAGCTCATTTGTCATTCTACTCTAGGCAGCAGGTTGCATCTGGTCTATGGCCCACATTTTGCTGACTCCTAGCCCAGAAGATATGTAGGGTAGAGAGTAGCCCTGAGTCATAGGGCAGTAAGCAAGGTGGGTAGAGGAAGGGAGAAAGAAAGAAAGAGCGATAGTAAGGTATACGTAACTGCTAGCAAATTAAATCTCACATGCCCCTGCACAGGCTTAGGGGATTTTATGTGTGCAGAACTGGCATGGTAGGACAGGAAAGCTTCATGTGACCACTGGTAACCTTTCTCATATATTTACTAGGTGTACCGGTTAATAATGCAGATTTTTTTCAATAGATGGAGTTACACATATGTTGATATATATATATGCGATTTGATATGTATGCTATTTTGTTGTATTGACAACAAGCTTCAAAACTTCATATGTCAAATTTGCTGAAGGTGTTAACATCATAGATATTTTTACACTTAGAAATGTTGAATTTCATGCCAAAAAAAAGAGCATTTGCAGGAAGTTATAATTCATTACTTTATTTTGAAGAAAAGTGCTGCTGAATACTTTGGGATGGTGAACATGCTCCATCTCAAGATACTTGTGAACGCTGGTTTAAATGCTTTAAAAGTGATGATTTCGATGTGAAAGACAAAGAACGTCTAGGTCAACCAAAAAAGTTTGAAGACCAACAATTACAAGCATTATTGGATGAAGATGCCTGTCAAACTAAAAAACAACTTGCAGAAAGATTAAACGTTGCTCAGCAAACAATTTCCAATCGTTTACAAGCAATGGGAAAGATTTTAAAGGAAGGAAAATGGGTGCCACATCAACTGAATGAAAAACAAATGGGAAACCAAAAAGTCATCAGTAAAATGTTGCTTCAACAGCACGAAATAGTCTTTTTTGCATTGAATTGTGACTGGTGATGAAAAGTGGATTTATTTTGAGAATCCCAAGTGCACAAAATCATGGGTTGATCCAGGTCAACCATCAACATCGACTGCAAGGCCAAATCGATTCGGAAAGAAGACAATGCTCTGCGTTTGGTGGGATCAGGAAGGTGTGCTGTATTATGAGCTTCTAAAATCAGGTGAAACCATTAATACTGATTGCTACCGAAAACAAATAATCAATTTGAACCATGCTTTGATCGTGAAACAACCAGAATGTGCCAGAAGACATGGCAAAGTAATTTTGCCTCATGATGACGCACCATCACACATTTCAAAACCAGTTAAAGACACATTAAAAGATCTTGCCTGGGAAGTATTAACCCACCTGCCATATTCACCAGACCATGCTCCTTCAGATTACCACTTGTTCTGATTGATGGCACACACACTTTCTGAGCAGCACTTCAAAACATAGGAAGAAGTGGAAAATTGGGTCTCTGAATGGTTTGCCTCAAAACAAGAAAAGTTCTATTGGGACGGTATCCACAAATTACCTGAAAGATGGGGGAAATGTGTAGCTAGTGATGGACATTACTTTGAATAAAGCACTTTCGATGTTTCTCTTGAAATTATCGTGTTTTCTTTGATTACAAAACCCACATTATTAACTGGTACACCTGGTAGCTTGTTCATGTAGCAGAGAATGCTAGCTCTTCACAAAAACTCTGTTGTTTTCTTCATGGCCCAGCAAGCATGATGCATTTCCCAGCCACACCTGCTGTTACTGTGGCCAGGCAGTTTGTTGTCACACAGAATGTGAACCTGAGCGAGTTGAGTCACTTTTAACCTTTGGATGTCGAGTGTGACTCAACACGGTTAGCATTGGTAGCAGGAATCGAGAAAAAAGCAAGCGAGTGCAAAGGGTTAAGAAAAGGAATATCCTCACTGCCTCCTTCTACCAGCTGAATATGATTGAAGATGGGACCCCAGTAGATGGTGGAGACACACGTTGGAAGGAGACTTGGTCCCTTAAGGACCGCGGGATACAAGAGCTGCTCCCTCACCAGGAGCATCCACCTAGAGACCATTATAAAAGCAGAACATATACTTTTGCATTTGAACAATTTCACGTATAAAGTTAGTCTCTTTGTTGCAACAGCCAATGCTACCCTGATTAATATAGTTGTCAAGTGTAAAACCATGTCTTATTAACCTCTGTGCTTGCAGCATCTGCTCAGTGCTTGGTAGATAATTGTTGATGATTAAATGACTAATAAACTAAAGGAAAGCATCATTGCCATTTTCCATTCTCCTGTCCTCCGCTGAGTTCCTTTCATCTCCTCTCCTGAAGTGGGATCATTGCCCTCCTGGGGCCAGGGGCTGCCCGAGTTTTTTTTTTTTTGCATTACACTAATCCCTTCAGTCTTACTAAAGTAATATTCTTGGAACAATACTTTTATTTCATTTTCTCAAAAACCTACGCTTATTCAGCTGAAGAGAGCTATTAAACTTATGGACGCTAAGGTATAAGTGACTAAAATTGCTTATAGTGTGACCATTATTCACAGAATACAAAAGAAATACTCATATTAAGAGAAAAAATGTATACTCATATTAAATATAAAAAACAATCAGAATTTTTACATAAATGAAGGATTTAAAGAGCTATATTTGGGGACACACCATATAGGTGACTGTTTCCCACCTAAATCGACTGGATGCAAACATAGGAAGAAGGAAAGACCCATAATAAACCTAAAGTATCCAAAGAGCAGGAAAACTTTGTATCAGGTTTTCGGTGGCCCCAAGTCCTCATGGTTCTGCAACTTCTATTCTCATCTTAACTCTCCATTCCTCGTTTTCATAGACATGTGGAATGTTAGATTTTGAAAGGACTTGGACGTCATCATGTCCAACCCCTCACCTTTGAAGAAATACGTATCGCCATTATCAATAACACGATCCTTACACAGTCAAAGAATTATATCCCCCAGTCTTCTCTTCACTGGGCTAAGCAGCCCCGATTCCTACAGGAATTTTGTTTGCAAATATATTTTAATCCATTAATCTTTTTCATTTTTCCTCCAGTTGTTCACTCTTTCTCAGGTTACAAGGTTCAAAAAGGGACACGAGCTTCTAAATAAAGACGTAACCAACCCCGCCAGCCAGTCAGGCCTATGTATAGACGGAGTTGAAAGCTGCCAGCCTGGTTTGATTTGAGATGCAGAAAAGCTCCTGGTTCTCCTCTTTGCTAGCTCCACTCGCCCAGCCCAAAATAGCTCCCCTATCTGGCCTGCCAAAGCTGCCTTTCCCATCACCGAGGGCCTTGGGAGGGGGGTCAGAAGAAAGGCAACTGATATTTCTTAAGAAAATAGATTTGGCTGGATGTTGGAGACATTATATACATTACTTCATTTACATGTTACAAGTATCTGAAGAAGTTATCAGTGCACATATCAAAGAGGGGCCAATAAGTGTTTAGTAAGGGTAAGAGCTTACGATGTCTAGTCAGACAGACCTAGGTTTGAATTCCAGCTACAACTTTTACTGGCTGCCAGGTCTTAGCTAATTTGTTTATCCTTTCAAAGGCGCAGGCCTGACCTATACAGTTTATTGGATCTGCGGCGAAGGCTGCTATGATGAAAAACATGATCATCTATATGTGTAGCCCAGTTCCTACTTCCTAACAAATGGTCTATCTGAACCACTATTATTATTATCCCCATTTTACAGGCTAGGAATTGACGGTTAAAGAAGTTGAATGATTTGCCTCAGAGTTAGAAAGTGGTAGACACAGAATCTGAAACGAACTCTATCTCCAAACCTTGTGTTCTTTCCACCACTGTTTCTCAAAGACTCCTCAGAAGCCCAGGAGCAGTGCCTAAGTTCTGCCGCAGCCACATTTTCAGACTGTCTGACTTAGGAGCCGAAGCCTGTGGCCTTGGAGTGATGTGGGCAAGCAAGTATGTAGGTGAGCTTTCAGGGTTGGAGAGAATGAGTCAGAAGACAAGTTTCCAAGAAAATGGGGCTCAAAAGGGAGGAGGGAGTGATCGGGCCTTGAAGGAGCTAGACTGTCTGGGGCCCCAAGTCAGGGGCACTAGGGATATTTGAGAATTGAGCACCAAAGGCAGAACTGGGCAGCGTGGAAAGGAGACTTCACCTGATTTGTAACAGCTGTGACAGGAACGTGAGCATTAGACAGCAGTTTACAATCTCACCTGGACCTATCTTTGAAAGCATCTCAACTTTTCAACCTGATACAGGAGTACATTTTAAAGGAAGTCGGGTTGTGTTTCAAGGTAAAAGAAGACGAAGGGAAGCCCGCACATGAGCTTCCTTTGCCCAGTTCCTCAGTGTTAACCATCAAGCCTGAGTCCATACCTTCTTGAGCTGATATGTTTTATATCTTGTAGTATAAACTCTATATTCATTCAAAGTATAGCGAGAACATTCTTGACTCCAGAACGAGACATGCAGGAGTCAAATCCTGGTTCCTTCACTTCTAGCTGTGCTTCTGTGAAAGCTACTTCACCCTCTCTGCCCCCTTTAAAGAGGGCGAAGAAGAGCACCTGCCCCGCCTGCTTGAGGAAAGGATTCAGCGAGTTAAGTTATGTCAGCAGAGGATGCCCAGCAAATTTTAACTGTTGTTGTTAGTTTCTCATTTAATCCTTAAAATCAGTCAAGAGACTTGTCCAAGCTTTCGCCAGCTAGCAATGAGAAGGATCAGAACCCATAGAGAGAACGTAGGACTCTAGTCGTCTTTGCCTCACCATGCTGTTTCTGATACCTAACAAGATGTGATGTGGAGGGAAAAGCTCAGTGACCCATCAAATAGTGTTTTCCAAATAACCTGAAATTTCCTTATTTTGCTATACAGTCAAGACTGGGACTTGGGGACTTGACTTCACCAAAAAGCTGAATGGCCATCTGCTTGCACCAGATGCTCACATTAGTGACAAAAAGTCAAAACATCAGCCTACTTGCTCAAAATACAGAAAATAACAGATGAAATAAATGGGGAAGGCAAATGTACTAAGATGCATCTGACAAGTTATTTGTTGAACGGTAGTTGCTCATACTGAATTAATGGAGGCACTGCCGTGATCTTTGTTCATCTTCACCACCACACAGGACCTGGAGTGGTAGATGGGCCATGTCTAAAATAATAAATGCTCCCTCAGATGCATCAATTTCAAGTTATTGGCTGGGTCATTGGGTAGCCAAGGGAATAGCGTTGAAAGCAAGGAGGTAAATAAAAGGAACTAACACAGCTCTACTTGAAAATGTTGGTACTAACTTCTTTGTGAAAGAAGCTACCTTTCACATTATGGAGCCCTGTTACTGAATTAACATTTACTCTCAAAGTATGTGTGTGTGTGTGTGTGTGTGTGAGAGAGAGAGAGAGAGAGAGAGAGAGAGAGAGAGAGAGAGAGAGAGAGAGAAGAAGAAGAAGGAGGAGAGAGGGGAGGTAGAGAAGAGAGGGGCAAACGTGGAGAAGGGAGAGAAAGGAAGAGCCAGGAGGAGAGAAAAGAGAGTGAGAGGAGAGAAGGGATAGGGGGGAGAGAGAAGGGAAGACAGACAGGAGGGGTAAGGTGAGGAGAAGAGAGAGAGAAAGACATCCAAGAGCTCTTGGCAGGACATAAATAAGCATGCAAGCATGTCTACAACTCACATTGGAGATGCCTGGAAAAGGTGCGTGCTTGGAGAGGCCCAATCATCTCAATCCTTCAGGAGGATATGGAGTGCCAGTGGCCACATTGACCTGCTCCGTGTGACAACTGGAGCACTACTCTAGACAGACTAGATCAGAGTTCAGCTGATGACCAGTGGGGCTTAGAGATGGGGTTAGAGCTTTCTTAAAGGGTCATCTTCACACAATTTAAAGATGAGCACAAGCTTGATTATTCTTATTACTCAGCCAAGTGAAATAAATGAATTCAGTCAAAATCCAGCCTCTTAGATAAAGGAGCCAGAAATGATGGCTCTACCTATAAGCTGTTAGATGGTTCCATTTTAAAAAGCCTCAGGGACAATTACCTCAGAAAAATCTGTTTTTCTTTGTGCTGCTTTTCTCTGGAACACAAAAGGTTAACCCAACCCCTGGGTCTTCTCATCTATAAAAACATAATCCACTTCCTAGAAGACCCTCCATGCAAGTCAGTGCAAGGAGAGCAAGGATGCAGGGGCACTGGCCACCTTGCCTAAATGGTGGTGAGAGAAGTGAGCACTCCACGTGTGGTCATGGAGGAAAGCAGACCTTTCCAGCTACCATAACGGCCGTGGCAGTGGCAGATCATCACCTTTGTGATATTCTCAAACCCTGAAAATAAGGCTAACCAATTTGGGGTTTGCCTAAGGGCCACAGACCCAGAATTCCAGCCAATGTCAACAGAAGGCTGGTAACTGTGATGGCCGCAGGCATGAGCAGGAATAAGGGCGTCTACTGTCTACCAAGCACCCAATACCACAGACCTAATGTCCAAACCCCCACGTCTGTCTGGGCTTTAGCTGAGCTTTGAAATAAAGGATTTAAAAAATCATAAATCCTCTTCTTCAGACCAGAAGCTATCCAGGGCAATTCCTAGATAAACCTTTGAGTTGAGAACACTCTTGAGCATTTCACAAAAACATGTGGACAGAAATCTACTCCCATGACAACCTGAATGGACCCTTTTTTTGGGCACACTGCATTGTATTTATACATGCTTATCTTTGCAATTGTCAAGAAGATTCTTAAGAACAAGAGCAATTATCTGAAATATCTCAACATCACCATGCCTGTGATAGAACCCGACACATACGTATTAGGAACCCAGTGTACGTTTACTGAATGGATGGATGAATAAATGTTCAATGTTACAGCGGTGCTGAAAAGGTGTCCTATCTTGATGGTAAATACTACACATCGCTTTTCTTTTCCTTTAAAGATATGGAGAGCTCTGACCCCAAATAAGATACATGATATGCACTGATTACATCCCAGCCTAAGATCCACATTTGGTAGTAAGTATCCAGGCAGTGAAGAAAAATGCAAAAAAATAAAATAAAATACTCCTTGCCAAGACATACCATCCATGAATAAAGACTGTCATCCCATCTTGCTACAATAAACATTTCAGCTGCTCCTATAAGGTTTCCCCACTTGGGAAGAGTGTAATAAATGATATGAGGTTAAGGAAGGTCCTCAAAGAATCTAAAACAGCTCTTAGTAAGATAAGCCTCAGAGTTTTCAGGAGCTTTATAAGAGAGAGAAGCAGTACATTCTCTCCTACTTTCCAAACTACTCAGTTTTAGACGGTAATTTCTGAATGCAGTGAACAATGCTATGTGATCAGAGGAAACACAAAAATATGACAAGAATGCTCTAGAATTAGGTATAAGGGACACTATGAGTGTGATCCCTAAGAAAATTGTACAATAAGGATAATGTATTGCTTTTAGTTCAGAGCAGGTAAAATAAGCCACGTGGTAAAATAGAAAAAAAAATAGCATTAAAAACAAAGAATCTAGGAGAATGAATAAGCATTTTGGAGATTGAGATTTTGCAGTTAAGAAAGTTCAGGAATGCTAGCCAAGTACAGATAAGATAAGAGAGTGCCAAGGAAAAGTAATATCCAATGAAAGCAAAAAAAAAAAAAAAAAGAACTAGGTATTTTACTTTGCCTCCCCACGTTGAACTTTTTGTAGACTTTAAAAAGGACACTAGAGGAAAATTATTCTTTGTTTTCTTTTTTTAATTTGTATTGAGTTTATTGGAATTACGTTGGTTAATACAATTATTTAGGTTCAGGTACATAATTTCAAAAAGCTACAGTCACTGCCATCAGTACCTGCAGGCATCACATTAGAAAGGTCCATAGTAGAAATTTTGAATTAAAGTATTAAAATGGTCAGAGAGTTTGGCTATAAATACAGAAAGAAAAATATTATTTTGGCTTAAAGCTGAAATATTTATCAAACTATAATAATATCAACTGTGGATATGAGAGATAATATGAAACAAATATGTTAAGTGATAGGCTCATATTTCAATGCTTGCTAACCCCTTTTGGAGATTTTGCAAAAAATAATATTGTAAGGATAATGCTGGGTTGTTTTAATTTCTCCCTTAATGTTGAATAGAGTTAACCAAATAGTTCATGGTTCCTACTCTTTCAAGCATGCAATTATCTACTTGTACATGAACTTGACTTCGTAGAGGTTGACTACTTTATTATTCATGTCAACAACATTAACCAAATGTCTTTCCAATGGTGGCCCTAAACTAAACACAAATTTTAACACAGCCATACTAACTCAGCCTGACTATGTGAATTATGCAAAATATAAAACTGAAACTTTAAGTTACAAGGTGAATAAATTCTGGAGAACTCATCTACAGCATGGTGATTATAATTACTAAAATTAAGCTGTATACCTGAAATTTGCTGAGAGTAGATTGTTAAGTATTCACACCACACACACAAAAGAAGGAATGGTGTGAGGCGATGGCTGTGCTAGTTACCTTGATTGTGGTAATCATTTCACAATATATATGTATATTAAATAATAATGTTGTATACCTTTAGAAAAACACACTGCACAAATATATGCAATTTTTATTTGTCAATCATAACTCAGGAAAAAGCTAGAAAAAAAAACAAAATATTAAACTGAGATATGCTCTTATATTAAATAACTAAAATTCACACTCTGACTATTATCAACAGTACCAATACAGTAATCTAAAAAATAATCAGAGATATTTAGTATGGTTTAAATCTTGGCAGAACCAAGAGAAATATGCAACATGGCTATCAAAATAAATATATGAAACAATGTGTAGGCCAATGAGACTATGCTCAGTTTATTTGTAATCTTTGTTGCTAGCAAAATTAATCCAGACTAGATCTCTTGAATTAGTAGTACAACTGGTAAAAACTGTAACACAGAAAATGAGAGTATAAAAGTATAATAATAAAAATAAAAGCAAACCAAGAAAATCCCTGCAGAGATTATGATTTAAAAGGCTGACACTTTCTGGATAGAAAATAAGTTATAATCTTGACTATCTGTTTTGTTGTATGGGTTTTTTTTTTAGCATCTTTCATTAAAAGAATCAAAAGAATTTAAGCTTATTCACTTATACATTACTCTCATGAGAAAACTATTTGCTGAATATTGCCATTCCTCTCTCATAATTGAAAAAACTTACATATGGAGATTGCTCTCAGAATCATTTGGATCTAAAAAAAAAGAATAACAAAAAAGTGATCTCAGCCTTGAGACAGTATCTTTTATTAAATGATTATATAACTTGTTTGATCTACCTTTTTTTATTGGTAGTATCAGGCAAATTCCCTACACATCTTTCAATATATACGTTTTCAAAGAACAAACCTCAATAGTATTTGAAAATAGCATTATTAGACATATCAGGCATTCTTTCTGGGTTTTCATGACTCCTTTGAGTATGACTGAACAAACACTAGTGATGTCTATGTCTTGAGGTGGCTGAATTTGAATGGAAAATTACTAGCTTTATTATAATTCTTATAGACTGTTAAATTAAGCTGTCAATATTTTCAATAATGTATTTTACTTTCATTTTAAAATTTTAGCACTTTTTTTCTTCACTTGCTCCAACTATTGCTAACTCAATGAAGTCATTGAATAAGGTATCATGCTTCCCCCCAAATACGCAAGAAATAAAGGTACAATCCATAGGCAAAAGCTCCATTATTGCTGGCTTGTTCAACACTTGGAATTGATCACATTTAAAGCAGCAATTTGACCTGATAACCCTCATCAATGTAATTACCCTAAATTATAAAACTATTCTTATTCTCATACCACCGAAACTTCCCCAAAATCTTCTGAAAATCTGACGCTATGGCCCAGCTTGTGTCTGTAAGTTGGCGCCCACTCCAATTTCCATGCAAAGAAAAGTCTAGAGTCATCAACACATCTGTACTTAAGATGTTCCCAGAGAAATGTTCCCATGATCCAGCTTCAACAGCATAATACATCTGATACAGATTAATAATAATAGAATTTTCAAGGAAATTTCATGTGTTTTTACATGTGTTGGTACTAACTATAGTTTCCCACTTTGACTTCTCCATTTACACCTTTATAAAAGGGAGGATACTGGAGTTTCCATTGAACTTACATTTCAGGTGTTGTGTATTAATATCAGTGAGAGAAGGATAATTGATGTCAGAATTCTTAAGAATTCAACTTATATATCTTGGCAGAAAATAAAATACTGGACTTAGTGTATAGTCTTAAGCTTGAGTTCTTAGCAATTCTCAATTTCTACATCTTAAAATGAGTGGTTTGAACTCATGTATCTGAAATCCCCTCTAAGTGCAACATCCTGATATTATTTAAGATATTATTTTATAGAATAATGTTTTTTAAAGAAGTCAGTGATCATGAAACCCTGTCATGAGTCCTTGCTTTCAGAGATCTTACTTATACAGTTGTCTCCCATCATTGGTTGAGAGAACAAAGAGATAGTGCATGCAGAGGAATTGATATTCCAAAATTTATTTATACCTGATTTAGAAAGGCATTTGGGACTATCACTTAAATACTCAGGCTATACAACAAACTATTTTATAGCCTTAATAAAGCTCCTTATGAACTGTCCTCCCTCACCATGTGTCCTCACTTCTGACAAAGTCTGAGAGCCAGCTAAGTACCTGGGTACATGAAAATAATAGTGGGTATAGATTGATTCTACTATTTTCTAAAAATCTTGGGTTCTTTATCTTCCTGATCAGCTTCATAAATAATTTATCATTGTGCTCTGCTAAAAAGGAACTCACTTTCCTAAGGAAGTGGTAAGCAATTAGTAAGCTTTGACTGAGCGGGGAGTGGGGTGGGAAAGGAGGAAGGGAAGGAAGAAGGGAAGGGGGAAAGAAGAAAGAAAAATTAAAATAATCATACCCTTGTGTATTGCTGGTGGGAATGTAAAATGGTACAGCCCTGTGGGAAATAGGATGGTTGTTCATCAAAGTTCATAGAATTACATATGATCCAACAATTGCATTGTTTGGGTATATACTGAAATTAGGGACTCAAACAGATATGTGGACATGAATGTTCATTGCAGCGTTATTCACAATGGCCAAAAGATGGAAACAACCAAATGCCCATGAACAAATGAATCCATAGATAAAATATGGTCTATATATGCCATAGAATATTATTCAAACTTTAAAAAACACAGCTAATACCATGGATGAACCTTGAAGACATTATCCTAAGTAAAATAAGCCACTCACAAAAGGACACATATTATCTGATTCCACTTACATGAGGTACCTAGTGTAATCAAATTCATAAAGACAGAAAATAGAATGGTAATTTCCAGGGCTGAAAGGAGGGAGGAATGGGAAGTTATTGTAAAGAGTACAAAGTTTACTTTGGGAAGATAAAAAAAAGTTCAGAAAATGGATGGCAGTAATGGTTACACAATGTAAATATACTTAAAGCCACAGAATTGTACATGGTCAAAATGGTAAATTTTATGTTATGTCTATTTTACCACAATAAAAAATTATTCCAAGCAGTATCAAAGTTTTCTTCTTATTCATTTTTATTGCCCTCCATCTGGGAAAGTTGAACACATGCTCTATTTCAATGCTGCCCCATGCCAGGAATTGCCGGGAAATAAATTTGATGTTCCAAACAATTCCCCCATGGTTTTAAAAAGGGATGAAGGAAAGCAACAGCTGGTTTAAAAGCAGTCATAGAATCCTCCACATGAGTCCTGTGAATGGACTCAGTGCACACATTTAACATGCAATAAAAACAGGCACCAGCCTTCGCACTGGGCCGGGCACATTCATTTTTAAGATTGTTGCCAATTCCGTATGAGTTTGTAGTTTTAGATTACTCTTAGATTCAAAAAGAAACAGAACCTCAGACCAGGATTCTCAGTCAACAGAGTCGAATGACAATGAGATAACATGGAGACTGAAATTTGAAATTCTGCTGCAACATGGTCCTGGACAGAATTCAAGCAATTATTCAGCTAAACCAAAAAGAAAGAGGATTTCTACCATGTTATTAAGAAGGGCAATATGGAGATAAATTAGCTAGATTGCCTTTCATAATGATAAAATTGCCTTATTGAGTATGAAACTCTGCTCAGTTCACTTATAGCCAAAGGCTAATAAAATCATAGGATGTCAGAGAAGAATCATACATAACATCTTATTCCATCACATCATTTGGAGATAAGAAAACTGACAGAGTTTAAATGATTTGCTTGAAGATATAGAGCACAGTGCAAATAGAACCCAAGTCTTTGAATCTCCTGGCTAGTTCATTGTACATTACACAATGCTATTTAAATAATTATGCAGTAGGAAGAGAGATTATTGGGAAAATAAAAATTATGTTAACAAAAAAGAAGGAGAATGTGGTTGGTTCATTTATTTAGTTATAATTTTAAAACCACAATCCTAAATATATTTAATGCAAAATATAGTTCTAAAAAGTAGCAGTATGCCACAAATAATAAATGACATAATGCTTGAGTGTGTATCAATAACCATCATCTCTAAACACAGAATTTTTCAGGATTCATTATTTTTCAGTGTTTGTATTTTATATCCTTAAAAAAATCAATCTGAAAGAAAGAATGAATTAATGTCTGGAATTAATGAATTAATGATGTTTAAATTTAGTTATTCATTGTAAATATAGAATTAAAACAAATAATCTACTTTAAAACTTTACCTTTAGAGCAGCTGTAAATTAGTAAACACTCATTTCTAACTCATTCTAATGAAATTTTCTAATTTCCCTAGGGCATTTAAATAGAATATGGAGAAAGGGCATGAGTGACCCAATGAGTGTGGGATTGTGCATGCATGTTACCTTGAAACTCTGCCCAATGCATTCTTCAGATAATTGAGAATGCCTATTAGTAATAAATTCACTTGAAGAGGAAAACACAGCTACCTAGAGAATAACTGTTTTACCCCAAACATTGTTAAAAAATAAATAAAAAAGAATGTGCCAGTGTCTCAGGAGACATGGCAGAACAGAGCACTCTAGCTGCTTTGCTTTTATGTCAGTATACTCTTCCCAGGGCCTGTGGGTCCTCATGAGATGGAACACAGACACAGGATCTGCCACTGTCCAGTCCAGAAGGGTCTTTGCCACTGGAGTCATGGCTCTTGTTTTACAAAGGAGAGAACATTCATAATTTCACACCCAATTAATAGCAGTCCAAGGACAAAAATTAGTCCTTCTGGCTTCCAAGGCAGATCCAGTCATTTCCCAAAACATCTCAGTCTCATTTAAAAAACAAAAATGGATCAAAGGGTCTTACACGTTGGACAATATGTTTTTACTGCGGGTGAATTCTTTTAAATGTTGACTTCATAGAAAACCTGACAAAAATCAGATACAAAATAAAAAATGCTTTTTGTGAAACACATTCCACCCCATATAAAAGGTTAACATTAAAAAAATTCTAATCCCATAGATGCAATCTGGCTTCAGTTGTCATGCTCAGACTGAAAGCCTTACGTAAAAAAGTTGGTTATTTAAGAAATGTGGCTACTTGGGTTAAATGCCTCTTAAACCTAAAATATCAGCTGCTAATTAGACTTCAATACAACTAGCTTGAGTAGTTACATTGGAATCGATTAATTCCTGACATTAAAGCTTTCTTCTCAGAGGGGTTTCCATTTCTGTTCCACTCCCTTGATTGTATTCTTCAGTTTTTGGCCTCCAGTAACTCCTTCCAGCGGTCCCAAGACTTTCCTCTATCACACAACAATCTCCTTTTCTACCTCCTTTTCTTCCCATCTTCTTTGCAAACAAGTTTACAAAGAATCATTTAATCTTCCAAGGACCTTTCCAACAATGGAATTTTCCTCATTTGTGGGGTGGCTGCCAAACCACTACCAAATCTCTTGTGCTGTTCATCCAGGTTCCCGTCTAATGCCCTGTTGTCCCTTCACAATTCCTTCCCTGGATACAAGCCACTGCTTCCCATGCAAACTGCCTTCAGCCAGGGCAAGCAACAACTAGACCAACAAACAACCCCAACACCTGTCTGTTTGTAGAGCTCAGGCATCAGCCATGGCAGGAAATGCAGTGAGTCAGAAAGCCCATCTAGGCTACTGACTCACAGTGGGTGGCTGAAAGGAGTGTTTCTGAGTGTCTAATAGGGACCTGGTATCTAGTCTTGACAACAACTCTGGAAATATTTTCTCCATTTCACAGTTGTGGAAACTGAGGCCTGGGGGAGTGTCTAATGCTGGCCAGTCTCTTTCAATGGAGCCAGTGCACCACTGAAAATTATAAAAGACTTGCAGAGCTTTTCAGTGTAGGGTAAGGTTCCCACAAGCAGAGTGAGTCAGAACCACTCCCTGCCATCCACGAGGACTCCCTGCTCCCCTTTCTCTCATCTCTCCTCTCAGGACAGTCACCACAGGCTCCCTGGTCTGTTAACCTTTCCTGGCCAGACCATGTGAGACATCCTTTCATAGGAAACGGGTACCCTTCTCAACATCACACCTTTCAAAGATGCGTTGGCTGAGAAGTCATGAAACTGGCCTACCTGTTAGCCAATATATGTCAAACTGCCTTTACTTTGTTTTCTTACTTTGAATACATAAACACTGCTATCAATGAGATGCAAATCTAAAGAAATCTCTTTAAAGACCATATGTGGGATCTTCAAAAGTACTTTGTATAGTTTTAAATAACTTCTATTGTAAAAATAAGAACAGAAGGTAAGTGAAATTTAAAGCAAATTCATTCAATTGGTGACAATTCTTCTGAAAATGTCTGTATAATATTCTACTTTTTTCCCAATGCTACATTAAAAAAGAAAAAAGCTCAAATAAATGTGTAGGTAAATTGACTGAAGGAGTTTGTAAGGGGTGCCCCCCCAAAATGTATACACACTTTAACAGCTGATAGCTCAATTTTGAAAATGAAATGTATTTTAATTAGCACTGCCTTTATAATTATTCAAAGTGTGTGTACATTTTAGGGGGACACCCTATATTTCTGCATTTATTGCCAGATTAGTTCAAATTATTTGTAACCAACCTCAAATCTTGGTTATTGACTTAAAGTTTTAAAAATAGAGGTTTCATGAAAACAAAATATTTGAATAAGCAGTA
This sequence comes from Eptesicus fuscus, assembly GCF_027574615.1. NCBI lineage: Eukaryota > Metazoa > Chordata > Mammalia > Chiroptera > Vespertilionidae > Eptesicus > Eptesicus fuscus. The sequence goes on along the minus strand of NC_072487.1, from coordinate 23,112,209 downwards.
AAGACATTCATACTTATACATACACAACTCACATTGTCTTCAACACAGACTGGATTACACAGAGGGTCTGTCTTGAAGCTGTTTCATCAGAGATTTAATTAAATATATTATTGTGGGTAAGCAAAGTGAGTAGAGAATTCTATATTGACTAGAGGCCCGGTGCACAAAATTCATGCACGGGGGGTGTGTCCCTCAGCCCAGCCTGCACTGTCTCCAATCTGGGACCCCTCGAGGGATGTCCAACTGCCCGTTTAGGCACGATCCTACCAGCCTAAACAGGAAGTCGGACATCCCTCTCACAATCCAGGACTGCTGGCTCCCAACTGCTCGCCTGCCTGCCTTCCTGATTGCCCCTAACTGCTTCTGCCTGCCAGCCTGATCACCCCCTAACCACTCCCCTGACAGCCTGATTGATGCCTAACTGCTCCCCTGCCAGCCTGTTTGCCCCTATCTGCCCTCCCCTACAGGCCTGGTCACCCCTAACTGCCCTCCCCTGCAGGCCTGGGTCTCCTCCAACTGCCCTTCCCTGCAGGCCCAGTTGCCCCCAACTTCCCTCCTCTGCTGGCCTGGTCCCCCCCAGCTGCCCTCCCCTACAGGCTTGATTGCCCCCAACTGCCCTCCCTTGCAGGCCTGGTCCCTCCCAACTGCCCTCCCCTGCTGGCCATTTTGTGGTGGCCATCTTGTGTCCACATGGGGGCAGCCATCTTTGACCACATGGGGGCAGACATCTTGTGTGTTGGAGTGACAGTCAATTTGCATATTACTTTTATTAGATAGGATAAGCAAAATTCCTGACTGAGACTAGATATAGTCACCAGGTAAGAGAAAAGGTAAAATTACAATAATTTTAAACTTATCAATGAGGAATATATATATTTAATTACTGCAAATATAATTGGATGAGAAGATACATGCATAGTATTGCCTGCAATCCTAAAAGCATGGCACAGAAGTATCAGGTTGAACCACATGACATTGTCACTTTAAATATCAAAAATCATATTTGCAGAAATAAATGAATGAGTAAATAAATGCATGAAGGAGAAGGAAAACCCTCTTCCTTATAGTATAATGTCATTCAAAAAAGTATTGCAGAATGATAGGGTTAGGAAATCAATGGATGAGTGAAGTTTTGATGAGGAACAAGATATTTACATGATCTCAAAGAATCTCTCTGCAAATTCATCTACACTAATAAAAGAGAAACATGCAAATTAACCATCACTCCACTACACCAAGCCACGCCCACCAGCCAATCAGGAGCAAGTATGCAAATTAACCCAACCAAGATGGCAGCCAGCCACAGAGCTGGAGCAAGCAGGAGGCTTGGGTTGCCCCGGCGACGGAAGAAGCCAAGCTTCCTGGCCAGCCCTGGCCTCACTCAAGGCTACAAAGTTTCAATTATAGAAGATAAATAAATCCCAACAAAAACAGAGCTGGAGAGAGCAGGAGGCTTGGGTTGCCCCCAGCAATGGAGGAAGCCAAGCTTTCTGGCCGGCCCTGGCCTCCACTCAAGGCTACAAAGTTTCAATTATAGAAGATAAATCCTAGATACTTGCTTCTAGCTGTCCTGGCCTCTGCTCAAGGAGATGCTGGGGAAAAAAAGAAAAAGAAAAAAAGGAGGGGCTGGGTTGCCTGGGGGTGATCAGGCCAGGATGGGATGGCAGGGGCCATTGGGGGTAAGCAGACCAGCAGGGCAGCAGTTGGGGGTGAGCAGGCCAGTGGGGGGGCATTTGGGGGTGAGCAAGCCGGCGTTGGGGGGAGTGCAGCGGTGGTGGTGGGAGCCTCTCCTGCCTCTGCGGCAACGCTAAGGACCCCTTGGGGGATGTCCACCTGCAGGCTTAGAGGGTGTAGGCCAGGCTAAGGGACCCCCCCACCCAGTGCACTGTTGGAGACCGGGTGTAAGCTGACACGGTCCTTGCACTCAAAGGGACTAGCAAGGCTCGGTCCCCTACCCACACAGTTTTCCCAGGCTTGTTTGGATGGCGGTTATCAGTAGAATGAGAGCAACCTTTGTAGAATGAGAGCAACCTTTCATGGCTTACCAAGAAGTCTGTAACTATTTACTGAGATTTGCTGTACTGAGAATCTGCCTGATTTGCTGTACTGAGAATTTGTCCTTCTGCTCTGTCTCTCCCTTAGAGATTAAGAGGAACAAAGAATACATTCCTCTTGACAGACCTCCTATTCAGTATTTTGTGTATAAAAGGCATTACACAGTTAATAAACTCACTGCAGTCTCTCAATGACTCGTAGTCCTCCCGATCCCGCTTTCCTGTCTTTCTTTCTTTTCTTAATTTCCACCTCCCTACCTCAGCCTGGTTCAACCGTCAGGCTGGCCCTGACAGTTCACGATTGTCGTGCACTAGGCTTCTAGTATTAAATAAAAAGAGTAACATGGTAACTCTAGAGTGAAAAACTCTAACGTGGAGAAACACCACCTTCACCAATGATGCAAGCTACCATCACTACTAAGACAAACTGACATGACCTGCCAACTGATAGGACACAATGAGGAAAAAACATCACTTGTGGTATCCTATATAATAAAAGGCTAATATGCAAATTGTCCCCTTGACCGGGAGTTCGACCAGGAGTTCAACCAGGGGTGGGGCCGGCCAGCCAACCGCCCACGGCCCCTCCCCCCCGCCGACCCCATCCCTGATTGCCCCACTCCAACTCCATGCATGAATTTGTGCACCAGGCCTCTAGTTTCTTATAAAAAGCATAACCTGAATCTAATCATAAGGAAAGATCAGACACTCAAATTGAAAATCATTCTATAAAACAACTGGCCTGAACTCTTACAAAGTGACAATGTCCATTCTTTCTCAGCCTTTTGGCTGAGATCAGGTGAACTAGCAGTTCTTATCAGGTTAATAGCTAATTATTCCTCTATCTGAGTACCCTCAGGGTTGGGGAGGGGGAGGCAAAAATAAATAAATAAATAAATGAAATGAAAAAGTGACAATGTCAAGAGAGACCAAAAAAGGCTTAATAATCATTCCAAGCTGAAGTAGACAACAGAGATATATAGAGAATGACTCTGGGTTGGATCCTAGACAAGGAAAAAAAAACTGTCATAAAGAATATTATTGAGACAATTAACAACACAAGAATTTGGACTATGAGTTAAAAATAGCACTGTATCAATATTAAATGTTCTGATTTTTATCATGATACTGTGGTTATATAAGAGACTGTCCTTGCTCCTAAGTTACAAACTATATTATTTAGAGGTAAGAAGGCACAATGTCCCCAACTTAAATAATTCAGAAAATACATAAATATATATAAATGTATAGAGAAAATGATAAAGCAAACAGGGCAGAATATAAATAATACATGATTACATGTCAAAATAAGTTACAAAGAAGTTTTTTAAAGTTTAACTATCCACAATGCCACAATTCAGTCCTATGTATACATGTTTATCAACATAGTTAGAAAGCCCAAGTTAGGAACTAGAAACGATGTATTAAAGTAACATAATTAAAGTATTAAAGTAATATAATTAAAAGTATCAAGATCTTCGTACATGAGCCTGTATGAAATTCAAGTCAATATATGAGTGTGCTGAATATATTGTCAATAGCTGTCATTCACACAGAAGATATTGCATTCTCGAAATCATAACCTTTCAATAGATTTTTGGCTCAAGACACAACACAGGAAATTATCCGAGTTTGTGGAGTGGGACATCCCCAAATGAGGAGTCCCGTCGTTGCTGATATTGCATCTCACTTTTTACTTGAGTTCATGGCATGGAAAAGTAATTCATCTCCCTGAATATGTTTCATAAGAAAAACAGAACTTCTCAAATTCTTTTCCAAGTACTCCTGGAGCAACAATAAGTTCTGTATCCAAAATTTGAAAGGCGCTTTTTACAACTTGAAATCCCATTGTCCAAGAGTACCCTGTGAATTACTTTTATAAAACTAAAAGTAGAATAAAGTCCCCTCCCCCGCAAAACCAATTTGAGGCACATTCCTACACTAGTCAGAGGACTCAATCAGCATTGTACCTATGGTCTTCCTGATTAACAGGATCCCCACCCACTGTACCACATGGCGCTGAAGACTCAGGTGGAGCCACAGCATCATTATAAAATAATTTCTGAAATAATAATTCATCTTGAGGATGGATTTAATGTTATAGACATCCATGAAAAAAAATGGGATAATCTAGGCACAACAGTAATGCATTCTTTTTCTACAATTCTCAAAAATAAAATAAAAACCATCCATAGTCTCAGCCTCCAAATATAATGTCATTGTCAAATTTTTTGTATGTTTCCTATCAGCATAAACCCATCCATCTCTCCAGCCATGTCTCCACAAGAGGGAACATGCTTGCAGACATCAGTCTCCCTAGATACCCTTTTGCTGACAGGTGTAGATACCTTTCTGATGTTTTTCATTCCCACCCCACTCTCCACTGGGTATCCTACCACCTACAGCTCCCTTCTTATTCAAAGCTCCTCATCTATCCCCCTACTTCCCAAAATTTGATCATCTATGTACCACCCCTTACGATTTTGACATTTCCAATTACCATACACAATCAGAGCATTGCATATGCAGTCTTCACATGGCTGTTTTCCCAACTATAAGCATGTTCTTTGACTTTTTTTGTTTTTACATATCCCTATCATGACCACTCAAACGAAAAGTGGAAAATTATTTCCATGACACAGAAAAACATCTGACCAATGGTGGAGATGTTTAAGAACATTTCTCAAGTTTTGTTCACCAGTGGGAAAGTCCTAAATAGAACATCAATGTTAAGACCATGAAGCAACCTTGAGACTCCACCTCTTCCTCCTCCTCCTCGTAAGACCTCACTGAAGAATGATCACTATTATTAGCGAATGCACCATAGCTCTGTGTTAGGACTTCCACTTGCTCTGTTTGCTCTTTCTTGGCTCATAATCTCAGTTACTCAGTAAGGTAGAGTTATAGTTTCTATGATACATTTTTTTCTCTGTACAAAGCTACCTAACCTCTATGAGCAATCCTTCTGTTCCGTTAGCCCCTTTGCCACTAAACAAACTGCCCACATCACAACTAGCTTCAGCCTTCTCTCCCACATCATCTCCCTCCTGTCTGACTCTCAAACACCAGTCACTTTGCTCTGTTGCTGCTTGAACACACCAATTGCTCTCCCATCTCCATGTCATTCCTTCCCCCCAGAAGAGTCTTTGGGTTTTTCCTCTATATGTGGAAATTAGACAGATAGATGGATCTCCTTACCTTCCCTCATTCTCACAGTCAAAAATATTTTTCCGTCCTTAGCTCTCCTAAAACACTTTGCTGTAGCTCACTTAATGCAGTTTCCTTTCAAGGTGTCGTTATACATGTTTTTGTTGTTTTGTAATGTTTCATTCTCCAAAAGGAGAACCATCCCTGAAAATGTAGCTATGTTTTAGTCTTCACTATTTCCATGGAATTTTAAAATAACATCCTGATTATATTAAACTAGAGGCCCGGTGCATGAAATTCGTGCATGGGTAGGGTCCCTAGGCCTGTCCGGCGATCAGGGCCAATCGGGGCCTTCCGGCTGCCAGCCGGATCTTCCTTCCCTGGCTGCTGGCTGCCAGCTGGGGCTTTGGGGCCTTCCTTCCCCGGCTGCCAGCTGCTGGCTGCCAGCCAGGGTTTTCCTTTGTTCCGTGCCACCCCCTGGTGGTCAGTGCATGTCATAGCGAGCAATCAAACTCCCAGTCTCCTGGTTGAACTCCCGAGGGGACACTTTGCATATTAGCCTTTTATATATATACTAGAGGCCCGGTGCACGAAATTCGTGCACGGAGGGGGGTTGTCCCTCAGCCCAGCCTGTACCCTCTCCAATATGGGACCCCTCAAGGGATGTCCAACTGCCCGTTTAGGCCCGATCCGGATCGGACCTAAACGGGCAGTCGGACATCCCTCTCACAATCCAGGACTGCTGGCTCCCAACTGCTTGCCTACCTGCCTTCCTGATTGCCCCTAACTGCTTCTGCCTGCCAGCCTGATCACCCCCTAACCACTCTGCTGTCAGCCTGTTTGCCCCCAACTTCCCTCCTCTGCCGGCCTGGTCACCCCTAACTGCCCTCTCCTGCAGGGTTGATCACCTCCAACTGCCCTCCCTTGCAGGCCTGGTCCTTCTCAACTGCCCTCCCTTGCAGGCTGGGTGCCTCCCAACTGCCCTCTCCTGCTGGCCATCTTGTGGTGGCTATCTTGTGTCCACATGGGGGCAGGATCTTTGACCACATGGGGGCAGCTATATTGTGTGTTGCAGTAATAATCAATCTGCAGATTACTCTTTTATTAGATAGGATAGAGGCCTGGTACAGGGGTGGGGGCCAGCTGGTTTGCCCTGAAGGGTGTCCCAGATCAAGTGGGGGTTCCCTTGGGGCATGGGGCGGCCAGAGCGAGGGGCCTGTGGTGGTTTGCAGGCCGGCCACACCCCTGGCAACCCAAGCGGAGGCCCTGGTATCTGGAATTTATTTTCCTTCTACAATTGAAACTTTGTAGACTGGAGCGGAGCCAAGCCTGGGGCTCCCTCCGAGGCCAGTAGCCATTTCTGTTGGGGTTATAATTGAAACTTTGTTGCCTTAAGCGGGTGGGCCTGGCCATGGTGTGCGGAAAGCTTTGCTTCCCCTGTTGCCGGCAGCAACCCTGGCCTGATCTCTCAAGCTCCATTCTGCCGCCATTTGTTTGAATTTGTTTACCTTCTATAATTGAAACTTTGTAGCTTGAGTGGAGGATTAGGCCTGGCAAGGGCAGGCGGAAAGCTTGGCTTCCTCTGTTACCTAGGAAACCTTGCTCTCTGTGGCTGTAGCCATCTTGGTTTGGGTTAATTTGCATGCTCGCTCTGATTGGATGGTGGGTGTGGCTTATGGGTGTGGCTTGTGGTGTGTCTGAGGTATGGTCAATTTGCATATTTGTCTATTATTAGGTAGGATACTAGAGGCTTGTTGCACGATATTCGTGCAAGAATAGGCCTTCCTTCCCCTGGCTTCACTCCCAGCTGCCCAGGAGCCAGCAAGTCCCCACTCCCGGTCCGCCCGGGAGGCAGCACGTCCTCACTTCTGTCCGAAGCACCACTCCTGTAGCTCCCTCCACCACCCCCCTCCCCCTCATAGCAGGTGTCCCGCCCCTCCGGGCCCCTCCACGCCTGCATATGCAAATTAACCCACCATCTTGTTGGGTTAATTTGCATACTCACTCTGATTGGCTGTGGGCGTAGCAGAGGTACAGTCAATTTACATGTTTGTCTATTATTAGGTAAGATAGATGTCTGTATAATGAAGGAACTGATAAAGTTAAATAGAAAACTATTAAAAGGCTTTGGACCAAGTACCCAAAGCAAAAGGCAAACTATGGACAATCGGGTGCACTGCAGGCTAAGTTAATTATTCAGATTACAAAAACCACTGAGATAATGTGCAACTTCAGGTTTGTGGGGGAAGACATGCCTCAATATATGTTTGTTTTATTCAAGGTTATTATTCCAGAAATAATATTGGCCCAGGAGACATCAACCTCTTCCAAGTTTTGTACTGGCTCCACCTACCATTTATATTCTTTACTGATGAAGGCCCTGTATAGGAATGGCTTTATCATGTGCAAAATGAAAATGTGAAGCCCTCTGTTTAAAATCAAGCTTGAGGACAGGGACAGCAGAACGCAGAACCAAGTGCGAGGCTCTTCTCAGCACAGGGCCCTGAGTGACGGTGTGTGTCTCAAGCCTTGGAAGCCGGCACTGTTTGTATAAACTGTCTGTAGCTTTTCATTCTTTCCATTGAGTTAAACACCAAAGATGCTCACACAAAGGGAATACCAATTTCCTAATAAACTCTCACAAGAAATGGAACAGAAAGAAGGGCCCAGAATTTTTTCATTCTTTTCAGACCTTTTAGCCAAGTGTCTTTCTTCTCCCAGGCACAGAATGCTCTGGATGACATATATATATTTCAAGTCTACTTTTAAATTATTTTTCTGGGTTCCCTATCATGCAACAATATGCTTGCAAATGTTTTCCAAAAGCAGCATGAGGGATGCTTTATTACACTGCAGTCTCAGTTGATGAGTATTTTACTTTTTTGGGTGTGTTCTGGATCCTGTTTGTCTAAGGTTTTGCTTCACTAAAATGAAAAAAAAGAAATGGCCCTCCTCAGACCATCTCAGGCTCTACCAGAAGAAAATCCCTTTGCAATAAATGTAAATGCACAGAATGAACTCTGGCTTTATAAGGCCCATTATTTTAAAAAGCATTTCATCTCCTAGCTGAGCTCGCAACCTGAGCCTTTCAGCGGGGTGGGAAATGAGGAGGGAAGTGGTGGGGAGGGAGGAAGAGGAAGACCAAGGCCAACAGGAGAGCCCGCCAGAGGTATGCTGGGTTATAATTAATGGCAAGAGGTTACAACTTGCAGCTGACATCAGTTACAGTAAAAGGTCAGCCTCCCACCGCAGTCTGCATTTGCTGATTTAGAAGGGAGTCCTCCACCATCTGCAGTCTTCCCTTCCCCCACTCCCTAGGCTTGGCAGGCTCACTGATCCCTTTCTTTACTCCTGCAAAGATTCCTTTTCACCTTCACACAAACAGACACCCCCAACCGCACCCACGCCCTCTCATGCTCACTCCCACAGGCGCACATGGACTTGGAGACAGAGGATGCTCCGTGTACGGTCAGGGGAACCACAGTTTGGGGATGCAGCTGCCAAAACCAAATGCATGTTCTGCCCACTGCGCCCCCGCCCCTTCCAGGGCCACTTGGGAGGACAAAGGGGACAGCAAGCCTCAAAGGATGTTCGCTGCAGAGCAAAGAGCAATTTTGGTGTCAAAATCAGTTTATCTGGAGCACTCATGCCTTGAGGAATCTCTGCCTCTGGTGGAAATGGAACGAACGGGGTCTAGGCTGGATGTAGGTGGGGAAACAGCAGCTGGGGAGTTTCTGGAACCTATGCTGTCAGCGCTGGTAAGGACACAGTCTCTGCGGAGCAGGGGACCTTGGGATACTGGGGATTTCTCTCCTCTCCCTCTGAACCCAGACTCCTCTCCCTCCCTCAGACTCCTCTCCCTCTGAACCCAATGCTACCCCACCACGGGGAACGTGCTGGCAGACAGAGTCTCCTTAGAGGCCCTCTTGCTGACAGGTGGAGATGCCTTTCTGATGTTTTCTCTTTCACCCCACACCCTGCACTGGGTGTCCTACCCTCTCCAGTACTCCAGGGCACCATTCTTATTCAAAGCTCCCTGTCAGCTAGCCCGCTGTTTCCCAAAATTCGATCATTTATGAACCACCCTTCATGACTTTTGACATTTCCAGGTACCACTGATGCCATTATTCACTACTGAATATTTTACTGACTCACTTTTTTAACTTAAAGATATGCCTTTTTGAAAAATATATTTATTGATTTCAGAGGAAGGAAGAGGGAGAGAGACAGAAACATCAATGATGAGAGAGAATCATTAATCAGCTGCCTCCTACAAGTTTGACTTTTCTCCCCTGAATTAACCATGAAGGCCTGCCCCACACTGGGGATAGCGCCCACAACCCAGGCACGTGCCCTGACGGGGAATTGAACTGGGCTAAATATATGCATTTTTAATGGGAAATTTTCATCACTACTAAGTGGAAAACAGTATCCCTTGCAAACAATAGAAGAGAATACTTAATAGTAGATTAGAAGAATAAGAAAGTATTCATTCAGAGACAGAGACCTCCAAAAGCCATCTCGCTTAACATATGATATTGTACCCGCTTTGGGAAGCATTCTTCTTACTGGGCCTACATGAACCAATCAGCTAATTTAACCACGTTGTCCGCATTGAGATATCATCCATCAGTGTGTCATTACCTAGTCCCCTTCCCAACTGCATATTCCTGGATGCCTTCGTGGTTAATCCAGGGGAGAAAAGTCAAACTTGGCAGAATCAAGACATTTCATTCCTGGGACTGGTAGCCCTCCACCTCTCTTTTCCAAGCTGTATTCCTAAAGACTGAGGAATGATTGGATTAATGAATCAATAGCTCTCAGATGCTGAGCAGGGCCAGTGGGAAAGACATTTTGGATCTTACAGGTTTCTGTCAAATCCACTTTTAAGTAAGGACCCAACCTGTCCATACAGAGGGCTTTTCATTTATTCCACAAGTATTTAGAGTTCAAATGAGGGCTCAGGCCCAGTGTCCGAGATCTCAGTAGAAATTCAGAATGAGAATTCACGGCGTAGTGGAGGAAGAACTGAGCTTAGGGCATCCAAAATCCCTTTAGTTTGGTCAAGGCTGATGATATTCAGAGGTGGGGGGAAAAGGACCAGTTCAAAGTTCAACTCGCATGCAATCTTGACATTTGAAATCCAAGCCTCCAGCCCATCGCCCGGCTTCCTGGTACTAGGGCAGTCAACATGCTGAAACGAGAGTCTGGCCTTGCGCTGTGCATCCAGGTCCTGTCAGGGGCAGGGGGATCGGCCTGATGGATGGCTCACGGTCAAGAAAGGTGGCTGCACACACGGGTGGGATGCACAAGGTGGCTCGTAAAACTTATGAGCCATGTTCTGGGCTGTGACCTGGGTGAGGGATGGTTCAGCTTCAGTGGAGGGATCATTAAAAACAATTAAGTGTTGCTGGAGAGATGGCAGACTCCAGCTCAGACTTCAGGGATGTGCAAATGGGTCCGGGGCAGGGCCAAGAGCCTGAATCCCACACCTTGTTTACATAAGGAAACAGAAACGATGCCAAGCCATGGACAACCCTGCACACTGACCAGTCGGTGCCACCCACGGGGTCTCGTCTAATGGGGTCTGAAAAACACTGTTGCCCTCCTGTGCTACCCAACGCACTGGACTGTCGGCCTGTTAGAAGCACGCGCGTTCCTTCACTGTGTGCACACCTATTACTGAAGTCCTTTCCCTGATTTCTCGGCCATCGCCTTAAGAAAAAGAGCCCAGGGAATCGGGTAAAGGGCAGCAGAAAGTGGTCTGCAGGAGCAACGGTGGAGACAGCGTTTAAAGACAGGCAGTTCCAGGTAGAAACACCAGAGGCACTGGATTGGAGGGGGGGCGGGGGGGGGGGTAGGGTGGAACGGAGCCAGGGGAACCCTGCAAAGGCCAGGGGTAGCTGCTGCTTGAAAAACAGAGCCAACGTAAACAATACCCTGCCTTGGTTTCTTAGCAAACTGGGAATAATAATAGTCTGAAGGTGGTTTCAGACACCTAGTAGGTGGTCAATACATGGGAGTCTCTCTAACAATCATTTATTATTACCATGTTGTTACTCTTAGTATTATAACCTAATGATAAGTTTGAGTCCATCTAGTAAGTGAAACTATAGTCTTTTTCTCTGAGGGGGAATAAGTATTATCATGCCATCCCCTCCAGAATGAGATAAAGGAGAGGAAGGCCTGGATGAAGGTTAAACATGCCAAAATCTTGGTAGAAAGCAAGAAAGGGAAGATTCTGGATACTTGGGTTCTTCTTTGCTTGCATCCCCAAATAAAAACAAGAGCACCCTAGCCAGTTTGGCTGAGTGGATAGTGTTGGCCTGTGGACTGAAGGGTCCCAGGTTCAATGCTGGTCAAGGGTCACATGCCTGGGTTTCGGGCTTGATCCCCAGTAGGGGGCATGCAGGAGGCAGCCGATCAATGATTCTGTCTCATTGATGTTTCTATATCTCTCTCCCTCTCTGAAATGTATATATATATATTACAAAAAGAAGAAAAGAAAAACAAGAGCAAAGATTTTACACACACACACACACACACACACACACACACACACGGTGTGAGTTATTCTCTGTCAGCACCTGCTTAAGTTTAAGGAGTTGAAAGTGGGGGGTGGGGACCAGGAAGTTTGTAGATCACAGCCTTCAGAATATATGGCATATTGTATTCCTTCTAAGGAAATAAAGGTAAGAATGCAACCTGCCCTACCCCAGACACCTCAGAGAACTTCAAAAGCTTAAAACTGTCAACAGAGAAGAATAGAACCTTTGTCTGGTAACCATAAATGAATTTGCTTCTATAATGAACAGGAGTAGTTGTACAAGGGGAAGGTATAACAATGTGAATTGCATATGGAACTATGAGAATGCTTATAGGGTCATACATAAAGTGAGAGAAAGCCTGTGAGAGCTGACGGGTCTGTGTCTATAGATTAAAGAGGAAAATACAGAAGTAAAGTCACTTTTGAATGACTCATTATCTGGAAGGAAAAAAAAAGGGAAGAGCACAACCCAGTGCAATCAGGAATCTATCAACCAACAAGCCCTCCTAACTTTACCTAAATATTTCTCCAACTCACCCACCTCTCCTTATCTTCTGCTGCCAACATCCTACACAACGTTACAATTACTTCTTTCATGTCCTGCTATAAATGCTTCCTAACTGGTCTCTCAGCACTGATTTCACTCCCAGCCCACTCTCCATATGCCTGTTGGAGTGACACAGTAAAAGTTGAAACCCGCTCATCTCACACACTTGGTTAAAACCCTTTCCAGACTCCTCAGGGTTCTCAGACTGAAGGCCAAAACCCTTCAGGAGACACTGCATGGCTGAGGTCCTGTCTTCATCATCAGCTTTACCTCCCGCCCTTCACCCCCTCTTGCTGGGCTGGATCTGGATGCCTGACCTGAATTGGTCTCCATTTCCCTCTTCCTCTTCAGCAAAATTCACTTCCACAGCGAAGCATTCTTGACGATGGTCAGTTCCTCTGAAATGCACCTTGTACGTCTCCATTCGTAACATGCATCCCAATGTAAAGTAACTGGTTGTAAAATTAATTATTAAATGTCTACTTTCTCCTCATATGATAAAAGACATAGTAGGGCTGGGATGGTGTTTATCTTATAACCATTTCCCCAGAGTCTAGGAAAGTGTTGTGTACATAGTAACAATCACTATTTCTTGAGTACTTCCTACATGCTAGGCATTATTTTAACAATAAATATGAATTAATTAAAGTAACCCTCATAATGGCCCTATGGTTTTGGTATCATTTTATCCATATTTTTATATTTGAAAAATGCCTAGACACAGGAAGGATAAGGAATTTACCAAACATCACATAGCTTTAAGGGGTGGAGCTGGAATTAGAATCCAGACAGAATAACTTAAGACTTCAACTCTTTTCTTAATTACAATTTCACATTATCACATAGTTGGCATTCAGCAAGTATTTAAGTTGATTTGTCTGTCTGGCAAAAGATATTTACCCAGCATCGCTAGCCAGGCACTATACTTCATGTTGAGCAAAGAGTAGCAAGAAAAGTGTAGAGATTTTGGGTGGTGGGCACACAGAGCTATATATAGATGTATCATAGAAGTGTACTTGAAACCTATATAGTTTTATTAACCAATGTCACCCCAATACATTTAATATTTTAAAATTGTATGTATTTAATGTATAGAGCTCAATGTTTTGACAGTATGTATAATGTGAAAAGATTGCAATTAAATATATATATCATTTTATTCTATATAATGAAAGCATAGTATGCAAATTGTCCCCTCAACCAGGAGTTCGTCCAGGGGGTGGGGCCAGCCGGTGGCCAAGGCAGCAGGCAGCTGGGGGAAGGAAGGGAGTACCCGGCTGGCAGCCGGCAGCCACTAGGGACCCTACGAGTGCACAAATTTCATGCATGGGCCTCTAGAATGAGTATATATAAGCAACAAGCATAATGAGGGTTGGGTTCACTATATCATATATGTATATGTATATGTATATGTATATGTATATGTATATGTATATGTATATGTATATGTATATGTATATATGGTGTAGTGAACCCAACCCTCATTATGCTTGTTGCTTAGTTCTTGTTTCTCTGGCTTACATACCTCCTCTTATTTTTCCATCCCTAAAGATCCTTCCTATTCATCAAGCACAGTTCTATTGTTACTGCCTCTGTGCAGTATTCATTAACTACTGCGCAGATCTGTGAGGAATTTTGGAGAGTTTTATAAGTGAGTGCAATATTTAATTCTGAACTTCCTCCCTACTTGCAACATCAAACAAAATTGTTTTCAAAAGAGGGGGGCGGGGTGGAGCAGTGAATTGTATAGCACTCATTGTCTGATAAAAAGAAGTATTATATTTAATCAGGAATGTTTTTATTGCCCTAAACTCTAATAAGTGATAATGAACCACACTTTGGCAAACTGAACAGCCATTTGCAGGAGATGCAAAAATGATTTCATTTTACTTACGCTCAACAAATGCTGAGAAAATTCAATTCAATTATAATTTTATAATAGCATTTCTAAGCCTGGAGTTCCAGCCCAGCATAAGAATGGTGCTTGCCATCTAAAAAAAAAAGTAATTATTTGAATAGTTTGCAATATTTTTAAAAGTTGAAGAATTATAAACCACTATATGCATTGCCCAGGGTCCCAGAAAATAATGTGATAAAGACCTAGGGTGGGGCAGGAACTGGGTGGAGGGGGCAACATGGGGAATAGAGGGGGAATATGGGATAGTACTCTCAACAATAAAGATTAACAAATAAAAATGTAATCAATGTAAAAAAAAAGTGAGCCTATGATTGCAAACACAAATACATACACCGTAACACAGATTCAATTTTGCTTTCAATTGCAGGGAGTCTATAAATGAGGCAGATTTGTGAATCCAAAGAATCACAAATTAAATTTTCTAATCCAAAGGATTACAGGGTCTCCTAGCCCCATGGTCAGCAAACTGCAGCTCTTTGGCCCCTTGAGTGTGGCTCTTCCACAAAATACCACAGCCTGGGCGAGTCTATTTTGAAGAAATGGCATTAGAAGAAGTTTAAGTTTAAAAAATTTGGCTCTCAAAAGAAATTTTAATCATTGTACTGTTGATATTTGGCTCTGTTGACTAATGAGTTTGCCGACCACTGTCCTAGCCCAATGCTGGTCAAAATTTAATACACAAATGAGTCAACAGTTTGGCTCAACAACAGATGAATCTGTTAAAAATGCATAGTCTGTTTCAGGAAGTCTGAATTGGGGCCTGAGATTTGGCATTTATTTTACTTTTTAAAAAATGTTTATTTATTAAATTGGTTGTGGTGACACTGGTCAACATGACCATAGAGGTTTCAGGTGTGGATTTCTCTGTTACAAGATCTGTATATTGCACTATGTACCCACCATCCAAAGTCAAATCTTCTCCTGTTACGTTATATTAGGACCTCCTTCTCCTCCCACCCTGTTTCCTCTGGAAATCACCACACTGCTGGTGTGTTCATGAGTTTCAGTTTTCTATCCCACATATGAGTGAAATCATATAGTTCTTAGCTTTTCCTGCCTGACTTATTTCACTTAGCATAATGTTCTCAAGGTCCATTCATGTTGTTGCAAAGGGTGCAACTTCATCCTTTCTTATGGCTGAACAGTATTCCATTGTGTATATGTACTCCATCTTCTTTATCCAGTCCTCTGTCGCAGGACACAAAGATCTGGCATTTCTAATAAGCTCCCAAACTAGTTCACTGCTACGGGTCCATAGACTACACATTGAGTAGCAAGGCCGGAGACAATCTCACAAGTATCCATTGCCTCAACATTACTTCATTTCTTGCTCTGTGGGCAGCCTCAGCACCTTTGCCCAGGGGTGGCCTTTAAGATAATCTCCACACACAGCCACCATTATCCACAAGAAGTGCTTGAATTTGCTCAAACATTTGAATACTCAGTAGAGGCCGAAGGGTTCTCTACCTTAAGATAGAGGTTTCAAAGTATTCTTTGGCAGCTATAACCATTTTTCATATTGAATCATTGATAGATACCAAATCAATAAACTAAGTTGAAAAGAACAAGGTAAGGATGTACTCTGTCACCATTCATTGTAAACTTTGTGCTATAAGTCTTAGCTAATGCAATAAGACAAGAAAAGGAAATAAGCTGACAATACCAAATGTTGGTGAGGATTTGAAACAACAGAAATTCTCATTCGGTGGTGGTGAAATGCAAAACATATAGGCACTTTTTTTTTTTTTTTTTTTACCACCTTTGCCCATTCCCATTCCTCTCCCCCCACTCACACAACCACCCCTCTCTCTGGCAACCACCAATCTGTTCTCTGTATCTTAAGTGTAAGGTGTTGATATTTTAAACAATATCAACTTTTTACGTAATTTCTGGAAATTTCAGGGAGCAGACAACTACAGCTAAAAGTGGTGAAACAAAGAAAAGGAGAAACGATGAGGAAAAATCTTTGGAAGACAACTTGGAAGTTTCTTACAAAACTAAGCATACTCTTACCATAAGATCCAGGAATTGTTCTCCTTGGTATTTACCCAAAGGAATTAGAAACTTATGTCTAAAAGTTATATCCAAACAAAAACCTGCACATGGATGTTTAGAGCAGCTTTATGCATAATTGCCAGAAACTTGAAAGCAACGAAGATGTCTTTCTGTAGGTGAGTAGGTAAACTGTGGCATATTCAGTGCTAAAAAGACATGAGCTCTCAACTCATGAAAAGACATGAGGAACTTTAATTCACATTACTTAGTAAAAGAAGCCAATCTGAAAAGACTATATACTCTGACTTATACTAGGTGACATTCTTGAAAAAGAAAAATTATGGTGATGGTATAAAAAAAAAAGCAGTGGTTTCCAGGAGCTGGGGTGGAGAGATGAATAGGCAGAGCACAGAAGATTTTTAGGACAGCCCTGACTGGTTTGGCTCAGTGGATAGAGTGTCGGCCTGTGGACTCAAGGGTCCCAGGTTCGATTCCGGGCAAGGGCATGTGCCTTGGTTGTGGGCACATCCCAGTAGGGGGTGTGCCGGAGGCAGCTGATTGATGTTTCTCTCTCATCGATGTTTCTAACTCTCTCTCCCTCTCCCTTCCTCTCTGTAAAAAATCAATGAAATGTATTAAAAAGAAGAAGAAGAAGAAGATTTTTAGGTCAGAGAAACTTCTCTGCATGATACCACAATTGTGAATACATGTCATTATATATTTGTCCAAACCTATAGAATGCACAACACCAAGAGTGAACCATAATGTAAACTATGGACTTTAGGTTATAATGATGTGTCAAGGGAGGTTCATCAATTTTAACAAATGTGCCACTCTGATGGGGAATATCAATAATGGGGAAGGCTAGCTAGGCACGTGTGGGAACAGAAAGTACATGGAAAATCTCTATACCCACCCCTCTATTTTGATGTGAACCTAAAATTGCTCTAAAAATAAATCTTACAAATAAATAAACTGAAAAATAAAACTGCTTTCATTGTGGGGAGGGGGGTGTGAGAAGGAAAGCCCGAGTCCTGCCTGTCTGGAAAAGCCTCCCACCCAGCCATCTGGATACCTCTGGGGCGGCTTTGAACAATTCTCTCAAGCTCACTATGAACATAGGTGGAAAAATACTGCAAAGCCACACGAAAGGAATGACTTGGATCTAACTTACTGGCAGGTCACTTCAACAGCAGGTTTCAGAAGGTTATATCGGGGTGCCAGTGCAGTCACGTCAGGAACGAAAGAGTTAAAGAACTCTAGACTTGAGAGGCCCTTCCCACTCCAAGATTTACATCTGCTACTCTGAAAGTCGGCGATTTTGTTCTTTTCAGATTTCATTAGGGCTGGGAGTCTGACTACAGCGTCACACATTTTGATACGTGTCCATCCTTCCATCTCCCAGGGTGAAGAGGCTAAGGGTTTTGTTAGGGGCTCTCATGTGCCAGAAGTCACTGGTAATGAGCCCGATAATTACACTCCTGCTGCTGAGAACCTAGACCTGCCCATTCTTTCCCCCACTTTCAATTCCCGTGTGTGGTTTTTTGTTTTCTCTTTTTCTTTTCTTTCTTTCTTTTGAAACAATATTAACTTTTCACTTAACCGCTGGAAATTGCAGGGAGCAGACCACTGCAGCTCAAAGTAGTGAAACAAAGGAAAAAGGAGAAGGTTAAAGCTCCACTGCTGAGGGTTTTTTTGGTGTGTGTGTGTGGTGTTTTTTTTATTTTTTTTATTTTTAAGGGAGGGAGGAAAAGATTTTTGTATTTCATAACAGAGACCATTACAACGATGTAGCCCCACACAATGAAAACCTTGTGTTTTATTAAAATGAAAAAGCTTGCTCAAGGCCTCTATTACTCATTTCCGGGTAGAATGGCAAAACTTCAAGTTTGAAAAGACTCAAGTAGCTACAATCAAACTTTCCCTGGTAGCAGCTGATAACAGAGCACTTTCCAGAAAGCCATTTTGTAGATTGTGCAGCTCAACTCTTTTCAGGACCCTGGGAGGCAGAACTCTACACAAAAGGGGGTGGCAACACAGAAAGCCTGGGGTTACTTTGTGCTAGGTGGAGAGCTTCCCCCCTATTTCAGGGTGAGGCCTGAGTGGGTTCGGTCAGTGGGTAGAGAGGTAACTACCAGAATGCAAAGGTCGATGTTTCAGGGCCTCCATTCTCCCACTCAGAAGGACCAGGGCGAAGCCACCCCGAAGCCTACTCACCCCGCACGCTCGGCTTCCTCGTCGACCAGAAGGCCGCGTTCAGAGACACAGAGGAAGATGTCAGGTACCAAACAGCAGACCTCACGCCAGTTCCTCGTGGAAGTGGGAGAACGGGCACCTGGTCTTCATTAACATTGCCGCTGTAGTTAATGCGTTGCAGGTGTGCAAGTGTGTGGCTGAAATCTGACAAAACACCTGTCTTTCGTGGCACCATTAGATCTGCCTAGTGTGGGACACGACCCCCTCGGGTGAGCTTTCTGCTGCCTTGAAAGCCACAGTAAGCATTGTCCTGTAATTACAAAATCAGAGTCATCATTGCGGGGGAGAATTCCTTAACAAATTATACCTAATTAGTCTGAAATTACCTTTAATTCGTGGTGAAACCATAGGCTTAACTGTGTTCTATAACACCTTCCTTTTTATCTTTATGCAAATATGATTATACACTATCAAACTGGCACCACCAGGCATAAAAAACAGCTGCAGCTAGTTCTTTGGTTACTAAATGGGAACTGGACGGGTGCCACTGATTATGTTTTCTGGAATGCTGCATCAAAAAATAATAATAATATCAGCCAGCTCCTTCCCTGGGAGCTCCAGTCTTCTCCCCCGCCTCATTGAAATCTGTGAGATGGATCTCCTTTGCCCAACCCCCCCCCCCCCCCCCACCTCCTCACCACATTTTCGGCAGACACATGTGTACTGCTGCTGCCCAATCTTTCAGAGTGTCATTGACTGTCAAAACATGTCTCATTTTGTTTCTGATCACAGACAGCATCTTGCTGCATGGCTTTGGTTCCCATTCCCATCTTAGATCTTCACATGCCTTTGGACTCAATGCTCTTCGGTTCATGCACTTGGACTTGAAAGGTGACCCACATAGGCAGCCTTAACCCAAGAGCTCCACATATATTCTTTATTTAATCCTGGCTACACACCTGGGCATTGGGGCTACTATTATCATCTCCATTTTGTAGACGAGGAAATGGAGGCACAGAGAGGTCCTGTATCTTGCATGAGGTGAGTCAGCCAGAAGAGAGAGACCTCTGGTTCTCCCCCATACCATTGTCCCTAGGTTGCTCTTATTCACTATAAATATGTGTTCCCAATGAGGTCCATAGTCTCTCTGGTTGACACTGATCCTTTCCAATTCTCCTGTAAGACCTCTCAACATACCATCGTAGGAAATTTATTCCAGTTGGCATGTAAAGGTGTAAAGTATGACTCTCCTCAGGGGAAGAAACCATGGCTAGTTCCTCAGTGGGTTCCATACAATGTGTGCAGTACTGCAATTATATTTCCTCCTCCACCCACGTGAAACCATTTGCAGAACCAAAGGACTGTTTTGTTTCTATCAAAAACAATGCTAAGTGTTATCACTGATATTCATATGTATGTAATGTGTGCATATGTGAGTATATATTTTAATTGAATCATACTTGGATGATTTTCCCTCTACTGTGAAGAATTTTTGAGATGCTTTCTCAAATTAAGTTGGAGTTTAATTCTTCATAAAGCAACTAAAAATATGAAATGCTTTTTTAGATTTTAAGGTCTCCTTCTCCTCCCATCTTCTGGATAAATTCCTTGAAAAGTCAGCCTTGGCTTTGAAACAGCCATCCCCATCCTACAAATAATGACAGCCCATGTTATTCCTGACTTCAACCCAACCCCAGGTTCTCTGAAGATTGTTAACTTTAAAAAGAAACCCAGACCAATTCCAGGTTACTTTCCAACAAGCTATGCTTTTGCAAGTAAAAAAAGAGATTAATTTCTTGAACAACTTCAGGCATGGTATGCAAAACCAAACACATATCAGGTGCAGACTTTGTACCAAGCACCTCTGTAGGAGGGCTTGACACTCCCCGGGAATGCAGCGGTGAACTGGTTAAAAAAATAATTACAACAGGACCAGCAATAAGATCTTGGCTGAATACTTACTTTTGTTCAGTATCAATTAATTAAAATAAAAACATTTTCTTGATGGTTGTTCATAACAGATATCCAGACCCATCTGTGCCTATTTTATTTATGGCACTGCTGTTCTGCGCCAACAACAAGTTGGCTAAAAATCAGATTTTAGAATCTTAATCAGAATCAAAACATTGTCTTCTCATTTAACGCCTCCATTCAAGTTCATGTTACTGCCATGTCGAAAATGGAATCTGCTTTTTGCAGGCTGACCCTCACTCCTGCACCATGGTAATCTACACAGCCGGCCCGCAGCTGTGGGATGAGCTGTATTCCTTTACAGTATTTTTATTAGACTGATTCCCACAAGTTTAAGAACATTGTAATTGGAGACGCTTCAGGGTCACATTAGATGA
The DNA here is from genome assembly GCF_027574615.1 of Eptesicus fuscus. NCBI lineage: Eukaryota > Metazoa > Chordata > Mammalia > Chiroptera > Vespertilionidae > Eptesicus > Eptesicus fuscus. The sequence goes on along the minus strand of NC_072487.1, from coordinate 23,091,457 downwards.
GCCCAATAAAATACGAGGAGGAAAATGAACTCTCCTAACCCTTTTACATGAAGTTTAGAACGTCCGACTCATTTCAAAGCAGAGGATGTCCCTTTCCATGTCTTTCAAGTTTTGTAAACACGGCAAGTGCTACTGGCTTCCTTTTAATCAGCAAGGGCCACCAGCTTATGTTTATTATTCCTAATTATTGACCCTCTGCAAGAGAACATTACTGCTGACAATTTCCATTAGTAATGACTCAACCTGAGTGGTCAGCGGTGTTAATCCCCTCCTTCCCTTTTCCCCACTTTTAAGGTTGATGATCATCTGTGATCTTCACATATCAGTGTGCTCTCCCCCACCTCCCACCCCCAACAAATAATCTTCTGGGACACAAGCTAACAATTTGGGATTGCTATAACCATAGTTGGTGTCTACTTGATGCTGAAACACCCAACTGGAAAGGGGGAAATTTGGTCCCACATCTGGATGTTTGAGCTGCAGAAGGCCAAACATCTGGATGTTCCCAAATATTTTATTTTCAAATATTTGGAAACATCACAGATTTTCCCTCATGTAGACAAAACATCCAGATGATTAACTGAATGCTTGTCTTTTCTTCAGGATATTTGGCTACTGAATTTTCCTTGAGTCCTCTAGGTAAAAATACCCATCTAGCTGTTACACAGACATTACTGCAACAAAATAAAGAGGAAGCACATCTTATAGGTCCAAGGTTAACCCTTATAGTCCTATCTAATAAAGATGGAATATGCAAATTGACCATCACTCCACAACAAAGATGGTGGCGCCCACAGCCAATAAGGAGGGAATATGCAAATTGATGTGACAAAGATGGCGGTGGCCAGGCCAGGACTCTTGCATTGTTGCCATGGCAACGATGAAGGCGTTCCTCTCCACTCTGGGCAGTGTGCACACGCAGGTGCAGAGCAGCTGGGGCGGGGCAGGAAGCCTGCTATGAGGGGGATGGGCGGGGGGTGGAGGAAGCTACAGGAGGGCTGCAGGGCCAGAGTGAAGGCAGAAGGCGATGGCCAGAGCGAAGGCCTGGGTCCCAGGCACCAGAGGGAAGCCGGTGCCAGCAGCCAGGGGAAGGAATGCCTATTCTTGCACAAATCTTTGTGCATCAGGCCTCTAGTTTTCAAATAACTTTCAATAATCTTTCAATTATTTTTCCACTCTGAAACACACATATTACTTGCAGAAGAAAAATATTTTGTTAGAAAAAATAAACGTCATAGGGCAGTATATCCTAATACCTAGGAAGCAAGGAATCCAAGTGTTGGATCTGAGAAGGAAGTTGCTTATCCAGTTTTCACAGCTCACCAAAGCCCCTCCCACCCCCATACTAAAAGTCTTTTTGAAGCTCCTGTCTCTGTATTCCTTTTTCAGGAATGCTCTTTGTGCCATCTTCCAATTATCTTGCATCCACAGACTGACAAAGCTAGTCTAGGAGGAGGGTGTATTAAACATTCAACAGTCTGGTTAGATGAAGTTAACTCAAAACTCTAGTAATATACAACCTAAAGAAAGTGCAATTATTATTTTTTTTAAGCAGCAGCCTCTCACCCAAAAGTTGGGGGTCACATTAAAAAATGTGAACTCTACCTGAAATTGTTTATGAACATTTATATAAATATGCATTTTGTTGAGACCCAAAATACTAATTTGGAAGAATATATCCAGCACTATGTTCATTGCAGTATTATTTACAATAGCCAAGATATGGAAGCAACACAAGTGCCTATCAATGGATATACACAATGGAATATTGCTTGGCCATAAAAGAGAATGAAATCTTACCATTTGTGACAGCATGGATGGACCTGGAGATTATTACTCTAAGTGTAAGAAGTCAGACAGAAAAAGACAACTATCATATGATTTTACTTATTTGCAGAATCTGAAGAGCAACATAAATGAACACCCAAAATAGAAACAGACTCATAAACACAGAAATCAGACTGATGGTTGCCAGAGGAAGGGGGTTAAGGGACTGGGTGAAAAAGCTAAGGTATTAAGAAGTACAAATTGGCAGTCACAAAATAGTCCCAGAGATGTAAAGTACAGCATAGGGAATACAGTGAATAATATTGAAATAACTATGTACCAGTTGGGTGCTGGAAATATCAGGAGGACCACTTTGTAAAATATGTGATCTTTTTCTAACCATTATACTATATACCCAAAAGTAACACAAGATAATATTGAATGTAAACTGTAAGTGAACAATAAATAAATATGCATTTTGTGGAGAGGAGGAAGAATATCCAGAGGTTTCCTCAATCACTCAAGGGCTGTTTTTAGTGGTCATGTTTTTAATACTTTCTAAAAGTATCTGTGATTTGGGAGTATAGATGCCACTTATTGTATGGAGTTGCATATGCTGAATTCCAGCAATATCTTCTTCCTTCTGTTGGACTGGACTCGATAATATTTCAAGAATTCAAAGATATCAAAGACACTTTATATGCAGTCACCCACAGCATCTATTTCCTCTTAGCCATAGGTTGGTAGACTGCAAGAAACTGGTATCCACTCAATCTTGTGAAGGGCAAGGAGTTTAAGGAGGCAGAGTAATCTCTTGGAAACAGATGGCAGGAAATACAAGTGGGCCCCACAAGGGGCTAGAACTAGAATCTGCGAAGCCCTGAGGTCCAAGGAAGCCACTCTTCTTTATACTGTCTCTCTGAGACCACGTGGTGACTCATCTCCTGACCCTCTGCGCTGTTCTTCAATTCATCTCAATCTCTGGGCCTCGCTTTCTTCACATATAAAATGGGGACACTGGCAGTACCTACTTTAAAGGTTCCATGTGCCAATGAATGAGTTCATTAATATAGAGTTCTTAGTAGAAGGCCTGTCCCATAAGGAGCACACGATAAGTGGCATACATTGTTCTTAATTATTGATTATTCTCTTTGCAAACCAACTCTCCTGCTTGCTCTAAACAAATGACTTCTGTTCTGAATGTCCACACTCGAATCATAGCCCCCAGCCTCCCAAGTTTGCCTGTGTGATTCTTGTTCTCACAGCTAACTGACTGGTGATTTTGAGTCCCCATTTGAAATGTTCAGGAGAGAGGACCCAATGAGCCTGGGGCAGGTGTGTATACCTCTGGCCTCATCAGCTGTTGTCTACCCAGGGATACCATGGTGGCCACTCACTCATTCATTAGCTGCCTGGGCGAACTTCTCAGGAAAGGCAAGTGGGGCAGGGAGAAAACAGAGAACATTCCTAATGCAGGTATCAAAACTTTTACATTTTCAGCACATGTCTTTATAGTCGAAAGTTAGAGCATATAGCTGAGCATTAAAAAATATTTTAATCTCTACCTTCTAATCAGAAAAAAATGGATTTGAAATAATGTGGTATATGTTTTTCATACCTTTTAAACTTCTTATACATATAAAATTATACTGCATTTCTCTGCAGTCATTTTTTCCACTTAACATACTATGAATGTTTACCATGTTACTAAGTATTTCCCTACAATAGTTTTTTCTTTTTTTAATTCTTTATTGTTTAAAATATTACACAAGTTTCCTTTTCCCCCACTGACCTCTCCCCAGCTGCTTCCACACCCCAGCACAAGCCCTCATCCCCTTACTGTCTGTGTCTATTGGTTATGCCCATATGCATGCATATAAGTCCTTTGGTTATCTCTTACTCCCCACCCCTGCCCCCCTGCCTTCCCTCTTAGATGTTCTGTTCAATGCTTCTATGACTCTGGCTCTATTTTTGTTCATCAGTTTATGTTGTTCATTATATTCCACAAATGAGTGAGATCATGTGCTATTTATCTTTCTCCAACTAGCTTACTAATATTTCACTTAGCATATGATCTCCAGGTCTATCCATGCTGTTGCAAATGGTAAGAGTTTCTTCTTTTTTACAGCAGCATAGTATTCCATTGTATAGATGTACCACAGCTTTTTGATTGAATCATCTTCTGATGGGCACTTAGGCTGTTTCCAAATCTTAGCTATGGTGAATTGCGCTGCTATGAACATAGTGGTGCATATATCTTTATTGATTGGTGTTTCTAATTTCCTGGGATATATTCCTAGAAGTGGGATCACTGGGTCAGTTGGGAGTTCCATTTTTAGTTTTTTGAGGAAAGTCCATACTGTTCTCCACAGTGGCTGCACCAGTCTGCATTCCCACCAGCAGTGCAGGGTTCCTTTTTCTCCACATCCTCACCAGCACTTGTCATTTGTTGATGATAGCCATTCTGACAGGTGTGAGATGGTCCCTCATTGTTGTTTTGATTTGCATCTCTCAGCTCATTAGTGACTTCAAGCATGTTTTCATATGTCTCTTGGCCTTCTGTATGTCCTCTTTCAAAAAGGGTCTAATTAGGTCCTTTGCCCATTTTTTTATTGGATTATTTATCTTCCTTTTGTTAAGTTGTATGAGTTCCCTGTAAATTTTGGAGATTAAACCCTTATCTGAAATAGCATTGACAAATATGTTCTCCCATGCAGTGGGCTTTCTTATTGTTTTGTTGATGGTTTCTTTTGCTATGCAGAAGCTTTTTATTTTGATGTAAACAATCCCATTTACAACTGCACGAAAAAAATTAAGATACCTAGGAATAAACTTAACTAAGGAGGTAAAAGACCTACAATATTTTTCTTAATGGCACGATAGGATCTGACTAAAGATGAAATATAATATAATACAATAGCCTATTCATGAGAATCTAGATTATTTCAATTTTATAATTTACTAGAGGCCCGGTGCACGAAATTCATGCATGGGTGGGATGGGGTCCCCTCAGCCCAGCCTGCACCCTCTCCAGTCCGGGACCACTGGCTCCAAACTGCTCACCTACCTGCCTGCCTGATTGCCCCTACTGCCCCCCCCCCCCCCCGCCAGCCTGGTTGTCCCCAACAGCCCCCCTCTGCCGGCCTGGTCATCCCAAATTGCCCCCCCTGCCGGTCTGATTGCCACTTACTGCCCCCCCCTGCTGGCCTGGTCATCCCCAACTGCTCCCCTCTGCTGGCCTGGTTGCCACTTACTGCCCCCCCCTGCTGGCCTGGTCATTCCCAACTGCTCCGCCTGCCAGCCTGGTTGCCCCCAACTGTCACCCCTTCCTGCTGGCCTGGTTGCCCCATGCAGCCTGCTGTTAGGTTGTTACTGTGAGGGCATCCTGACCAATTTGCATATCACCCTTTTATTAGTATAGATAATCTGTCCTCTAACATAGCTTTTTTTTTTGCGTAAATTATTATACACAACATTTTTCATTATTTTAATTAAACAAAATATAAATGTATGCATAATAATTTCAGTTTCTGTTTTTAGTTTTAGTGGATTATCTAGAGGTCTATTTTCTTTTTTCAAAGAAACACCTGTTGGATCTTTTTTATCAATTTATCAATCATGTAGGCAGGCTTCAGTGGGAGTCAAGCTGAGTGAGTTAAAGCTATAAGTCAAGGATATAGTAAAATTCAAGGGTCTGATGAGGGTTTTATAGATTGTATTCTTCTGGCCACATCAAACTTTCTGACACTGTAAACTTACTCAGCAAGAGGGATACCTACATGGCCATCTCATCTACCCACTTATGGAATGCAAAGTTCAATACATGGCCAATAAACCAATATTGTCAATTATATTACTTGGAGCCCCATTTATGAGTATTTATTTATTTTTGTCTGCTCAGGTGTCAAGTAGAGAGGAGAGTCCTGAGATTCTTACTACTAATGGATCTAACCATTTCTCCTTGTTTTCTAACATTTTATACATTATATATTTCCATATATATTTAAAGCCTATACAAATTCATTCTAAATTGAAATTTCAAATACACTGACTGAACTTGCACAAAATATTGTTGTCCAAACTTTTACTTTTTTACCTTTTTGAGTTCCTTTAATACAGCAAAAACAATTATGCTGCTTTAATTCTCTCTAATATCCTTATTTTTCTTCTGCTTAGGGCTTAACCCATCTATACTGATCAGAACTGATCAGTTTTGCTAAAAGAAACATTTCCACAAAACTTCAACCATTACTTTCACACACACATGGAAATGAGTATGGATTAAAGATGTTATTTAACTCATGAGGGAATCAGACAGATGTTCAAAGAGAATCTGAAGAACAGACACATTTATAGACCAAGAATATTGAGATGAATGTGCAAATGAAGGCAAACTTTCTTGGAGGGAACCCAAGAGATAGTTCAACTGACTAGGTTGGGACAGGATTTTCAAATTCATAGACAAGAATTAATTTGCGTTGTTATCAGTTACCTACAACTTATAGTTACAAAATAAATCAAAGAAAATGAGATGCTAGAATTAGATAACCTGGAAGGGTGTGCTGTGTATAGACCAGGCATAGTTTTACATTAAAGCACATGTTTCCCTGAAGCTTTATTCCTCTATCACTTGGATGCTTTTTGTTTTTGCAATTCTTCCTTGATGTTTTCTGTCTATTTTATTCATGTTATATATCTCCCTCTCTCCCCTCTAGTTATTTATAATAAATTAACCTCCCACTTTTTATATTTTTCAACTGTGTTTAACATTTTCTTTTCCTTTAATTATTAACTTTAGGTAGAAACAGATTTCTTAAGAAAATGACAACTTTTACTTTTTCCTACCAGTTTTTGTGATATATAATCCAGAAGTTAATGTCTAATCTCTTGCTTTCAAGTAATCATTCTTATTTTAAAACATACATATTTTTAGAATTATTAACATTTTAGTTTCCCTAACTTACCATACTAACATTAATATTTTATGGTAGTAATCCTCATGTTTCTACATTTCATTAGTTCCTACTTGATACTGTGTGTACGTATTCATCTCTTAATTGCTAGAAAACTTTGTGTGTATCTTTAAAAGACAGTGCATATGTAATTTATGCTTTGTCTTTGTCCTCTTATATTAAACAAAGAATTTCTGATACTTTCATATGTAAATAAAGGCTAGCTATAATATAGAAATCTTCAGTTATAATCTTTTTTCCCCTTTAAAACTCTTAGAAAAACTTCATATTCTTTTGGTGTTTGTTTCTTTTTAAAAATATTTTCTTCTGGTGTTTCTTATTGCAGAGGAAAAAATCTGATGCTAGGTATTTTGGGATTTTTTTTTCTTTTGTAGATGACCAGTCTTTTCTGCTTCTAGCAGGTCAGATTATTGTTGTTTTTTCCTCCTGAAGTTAAAACATTTATCAGAATACATCTATTTATTATTTTTATTGATATTTTCTGAGTTCTATTGAGCTCATTCAGTTTACAAAGCCAGGATTTTATTCACTAGCCCAGCCAAGTGTTACTCATTTTTTTTCAAACATTGCTTCCTATCTATTTTGTCTAGCATCCCCTTCAATGATAGTCCCGTTACAAAGAAGTGTCACAGTCAATATATCCTCCAAATTATGTACCTCACCTCTGCTTGTCCTCATTTCTTTGTCATTTATGTCTGTATTCTGGGAGATTTTTATCAAGCATATATTCTAGACCCTTGATTTGATTTACCATGGTGTTAATTCTATTCTGGTTGCATTTTAAAACTCCTTCTTAAATGTTTACTTTAAAATATTTCTTTTTTTTTCTTATAACTCATTTTTAATTTCTTCTTGCCTCTCAAACCAGTTCCAATTTCAAATCTGTTTATTATATTATCATCTCATCTTACAGGTTTTATTTTATATTAGGGGCCCAGTGCACAAATTCATGCACCTTGAAAGGAATGTGGGCCATGAGGCTGCAGTAGGCACAGGGGCGGGTCTTGGCCCATCCTCCACACCCCTGCCTGGCCCCACCTGGCCCCTCCCACCATGGCCCCTGGTCCCTTGTTTGCTGGCAGCCCCGCTCCCACCACCACTGCTCCCATGCACTGACGGCATCAGCCCCACTCGCACCCACTGAAGGTGCGGAGCAATTGGGTCCAGTGCCAGCAGCAGGTGTGAGCAGGGCCAGCGACATCAGCAGGTGCAAGTGGCAGCTGCTGCCCTGATCGCCCCTCAGGAGATGGGGGAGGTAGAGAAGCCCTCAGGGGTGATCAGGGCCAGCAGCCACCACTTGCACCCGCTGATGGGGCCAAGTGATCGGGACTGGCGCCAGACACTGGCAGCAGTTGCGAGCAGCAGCTCTGGCACCATCTGTGGGTGCTAGTGGGGCTGGCACTGACAGTGGGTGTGAGCTGTGGCTCTGGCACTGGCAGCGGGTGTGAGCGGGGCAGTCACCTGCAGTGGGTGTGAGAGGCAGCTGCTGGCCCTGATCTCCCCTCAGGAGCAGGGGGAGGTGGAGAAGCCCTGAGGGGCAATCGGGGCCTGCAGCCGCCTCTCGCACCCGCTGACAGTGCCGAGCGATGGGGGCCGGCGCCAGGGCCGCTGGCAGTGGGTGTGAGTGGCAACTCCGGCACCGGCAGCGGATGCAAGTGGGAATGGAGCCAGCAGCAGGTTCAAGTGTCAGGCGGGACCGTGGTGCACAGGAGCAAGGAATTTTTAGTAACCACCAGAGGCTCACCCTGATGACAGTGACCGGTGCCTAGCCTTGGTCTGATGCCCCCGCTCACCTGCTCCACCATCCCACCATGGCTGATGCCTACCATGTTCCACGCATGGCCCCTGGTGGCCAGTGCTTGTCATAGCGACCAGTTGTTCGGTTGTTCCACCGTTCAGTCTATTTGTATATTAGCCTTTTATTATATAGGATAATCCATGCTTTCCAAATATTTGCAAGACCACAAAATAGTTTATAAAATATATTTGTCTTCTTCAATATTTTAAAAAATTGTTTTTCTGTATAAATAGTATGATCCTAGTTGTGTGAGAGTGTGTATGTGTGTATATTCAAAAGCTGAAACCTAAGACTAGAAGAAAAGAATAAATGAACCAACATGATCATTTGTACCACACAACCCTAGAAAGTATCATAAATTGATTATTCCAGGTACTTCTAAAAACAGTATTGAAAGATAAGGCAAAACCAAAATAAATGTGTTTGAAATCCTTTGGCAAGGATTTTTGTCCTGACATTCCATTTATTTAGCCAAGAACCTTACCCTACCCTGGAGGACACTCCCTGGGGAGGTTAATTCCCTGGAGGGACTAAACCATTGAAAATCCAGAGTCAAGGTCCTCAGGCATAACTGAGGGAGAAGGTGAGATATCATTCATAAAATGGGAATGAGATCCAGGCAATCAATACATATTGAGCTCTGAGATCCCACTACCGGGCAAGGGATTTGAAATCCCTTTAGAAATGGTTCCCCCTAAAGACCTTCAGATAATGACACTCAGAGGCTCCCAGCTGAAAGGCCCTGCCCTACCCCTGCACCTGGGAATTCCACTCTTCACTTTAAAGATGAGCATAAAGCCTATGTTCACCACACATTTCGGAAAAGTCTCTAACAGGAAAACAAGGCAAAGTACACAAATAAAATACACTTGGAAAAACAAAGGCAAGCAACAAGCATTAAAAAAAAGGCTTAAAAATTTTTTAAGAAGTATTCATTGTCTCAAGGTAATTTGAGAAGAGTTTCGCATCATGAAATAATAAAATGCTGGCATTTTTAAAAAGAAACTTTCAGAGAACAATTTTGTTAATGTTGTGTAAAAAAAAAAAAATGACAGAAAGATAAACAAGGAAATCTCCAGAAAGTAAAATAAACAAGAAACGGTGGAAATTAGAGGGGAAAAGTTATCAAAATCAGATAATCGGTCCCAGAGATCCATCATCAAAGTAATAGAAATCCCAGAAGAAGGAAGATTCAAAAATAATGAAGAACAAGAAATTATCAAAGAAATAGTACAATAAAATGTGTCATATCTAAGGAAAATAGGGTTCCAGATTACAATGGTCCAAGTGAATAGATTTACCACAAGGAATATCACTGTAAAATTTCACAGCACTGTGGATAAAGAGGAGGGCCCCAAGGGCCCCAAAGAGAAGTAACAGGACGCTTCAGAAGGATGGAGAATGAGAATGACATCTGACTTAGCAACAGGGGAAGCTAAATGATAAAGGAGCAATATCTTCCAAGTTCTGTTGGCAATTATTTCCAAGTCAGAACCCTCATTCCAGCCAAACCACACATCAAATGTCAAAGCAGAATCAGGATAGTTTCAGGCGGTCAAGGTCTCAAAAAACATCCCTCTGATGTTCCTTTTGCACTTGTGGATGGGCTCCATTGAAACCAAGGAGTAAACCACAAAAGAGGAAACCATGGAAAGCAGACAACTGGAGGTCCGCTACAGTTCAAGACTAAGGGAAATCTAGAAAAATGGTAAAGGGAGACTCCAGGATGACAATGTGCAGGACGCCTGGATGGAGTCAGGAGACCGCAGTGCCCAGGAGCTATATGTCAATGCCATTGACTATGATAAGGAGATTCAGGTTTATCTGGAGAATTTGACAATAAATTAGTTATAGGTACACAGAAACCAAGAAAACAGAAAGGAGGCAATTATAAACTCCAGCTAAAACAAAAAGTTCTATAAGGAAATGGTACAAAAGTGCCTCAGGTATGAGTATTATTTGCATAATCATAATAAGGTAAATAGTGATGAACAAAGTATTGATACAAATTTAATGAGTGATGTGGGGGAAAGAACCTATTTCCTCTAATAGGAAATAATCCCTAAGCCCCCCAAATTAATAGCATAATGTGCTAAATTTGGGGGTAGCTACTAAGAGTGATAAGTGATTGCCTTAGGAATGAGAATTGACAATGAGGAAAAGGTGGCTGCACTCAAAGTCTTTCAGGCGACTTTTTAAACTACTATAAAATATACCACTTTGATAAAAATGTAAATTTACCATCAAGGAAAGCTGCAAAAACCACAGTCATATGTGCTTTTCCTTTAGATTAACTATATGCTCATTTCTTTATGATTCAGAATTACTCACAAAGTCCTTTTTTCCCCCTCGTTTCTCACATTGAAATAGTAAAAAGCCATTTAAGGACTAGTATTTCCTTCAAAAATAGGGTGAGATTCTTCGTGGCTTTCAGTGAGAAGGTAGCTTTCAGATTTCCAGCTGATGAGCTTGAAGGACACAGAACATAGAAACATAAATGAAGTTTTGAAATGCTGTCGGGTGGGGTAGGGGGTTTCAACACAGGATTTCTTCTCCACTCCTAGTAAAGATTATATATATATATATATATATATATATATATATATATATATACACACATATATATATGTATTATATATACATACATATATATATTTCAGAGAGGGATATATATATATATATATATTTCAGAGAGGGAGGGAGAGAGAGAGAGAGAGAGAGATCAGTGATGAGAGAGAATCATTGATCAGCTGCCTCCTGCACACCCCACAAGGGGATTGAGCCCGCAACCCAGGCATGTGCCCTGACCAGGAATCAAACCATGACCTCCTGGTTCATAGATCGATGCTCAACCATTGAGCCACGCCAGCTGGGCTAAAGCTCTTATTTCAAGGTTAGACCAACCGTGGGCAGCTGCCTTCCAGGAGCAGGGATGACCTCCTTTCTTCCGGAGGAGAGAACCTTCATCATCGTTGTCAGCCCTGTGCTTCCTGGGCCCTGAAGTTCCCAGGCCCAGCTTACAGCTCCCACCATGTCAGGGAAGAAACGTGCCCTATTAGAAAGCTGCTGCTCGGTGACGGCTGCCATGGCAGAAGCTGGCTTTTTCAAGCAACTGCCCACATACATCAATATGCAGGTCAGATTTCTCCAGGCAGCTCTCTGCTGCATCAATTAAGATCATTTCAGCCTCAGGAAATGCTTTTTCCATAGTGCCTGCCACCAGTGCTTCTGGAGGGTTCTGCTCAGCCCATCAAGCCACCCAAACTCTCACCCCAGTTCTGCCAACAGAAAAGGGCTTCAAATGCTACTTTCTCCATCACTCCACACCCGTCTCTGACTCCAGTCCAGCCTCTCCAAGTTCTAAAGCTGTCCCTATGGTCCAAGATTTCTTCCTCTTGCTTCTTTCAAAGTCACAAAACTCCCTTGCAGATGGTATTCCATCTTCGTGGTGGTGGTGGTGGTGGTGGTGGTGGTGTGTGTGGGAAGGCCCTTTGTTCTGGTTTCCACTGAATCCAGTAGAAATTCTGGCATTTGAGTAGCTATATTTCCCTGTTTTCAGTACTGAAGAATAATTTTTCATGATTTTTTAAAAAATGTATAGGTATTTTCCACAAAGGGATATCTAAATATTAATGTCAGCAAAAATCAAGAGATATGAAGGATCTGTTGGAGTTGAGTTGAGCTGCATGTTACCAAAAAAAAAAGTTACCTAAACAGGATAAAAGTTTATTCGTCCCTCAGATGAAGAAGTCAGGAAGGAGGCACCCCAAGCTGGCATGCTGGCTCCTTTCATCTCCTCCTTCTCGCATCCCTACCAAGCGGTGCTCACACTCACAATCCAAAATGGCTGCCAGGACTCCACACATCAAATCTGTGCTCCAGGCAGGAGGATGGGAGAAGGAGCAAGGAACTATGTGAACATTCCCTTTAAAGGATGTTCTTTAGCACCCAATTCTGATTACATCTTATTGGCCTGAGTTTAGCCATATGGCTTCACTGAGTTATCAGGGATTCTGAGAACATTGGAGTCATCAAAATTCCTTAGAGATGAAATGAAAAATAGTAGTTCTAAGGAAGCTAAATGTAGTCTATAAAAAGTTATTTTGAGAGGAAAGGAAAAGAAAAATGTTTATATGATCCTCTGGGATGTACAGGCTTTGATTTGTCTATGATGAGATTAAACCACGAAGTAAAACTAGATCATATAAAGAGAAGCAGAAAGAAGAAAGGATGGAAAACATGTTGTTTCCACAAGACAATTAAGCTTTCATTCTCAGTGTCTTTCCAAAATAGATTTTGGATATATTCATGCAAGAACAAAATGGTAAACAATAAATAAATGTTAATATCTGAATAAGCAATCATAGTGTGGTCAAAATATATTTACATTAGTATATCACAAAATGTATGACAACTCTGATTCCTAAAATTGGAATAATTTCTTATAAGTTTAAACCTCCAAATCCTGAGAAAAAAATCCTGGCACCAGTAGAAGTCTAGTAAATTTATATAAGTGAACATTTGACTAAATGGAAATTATATATATATATATATATATATATATATATGTGTGTGTGTGTGTGTGTGTGTGTGTGTGTGTGTGTGTGGTGTATATATAGATTATTTATATATAACATATATGATTTATATTTACATATTATATAAAATGCCTATTGACATCATGACATTAAACATATTGCTATGCACTACTTATCAAGTATCTATGAAGCTTCTATTGTATGCAGAATATAGTAATGGCTAGTAACTAAACATAAGAAAATAGGATACATGGTTTATGCTATCCTGGATCTTCACACTGGGAGTACTTTAAAACAATGTCATGAGGCAAATATCAGTCTCATCTCCTATCACCAAATCACTGAGTGCCAACAGCCAGCCATGAGCCAATATATTACGTTGTGCAATGGAAATGGAGAAAGTACAAGAAATATAAAATCTGTTTTTACTAATGTTGGCCAGTTTTGGCCAGAGTCCATAGATTCTGATGAACTTCAATCTCACAGCAGAAACAAACTATCTGCAGGGGCCTTTTAATGCTGCACACAGTTGTAGGGACTTTTCTTATTGCAATTATGCTCTTAGCGGAAGATGTGTATAGTGGTTCCCAATGAGAGCAAAAGATAGTTTCACACCATAGGTTAAATTTACCTCCTTCCCCCCATCGATAAGCCCTTGCACTCTTTTCACATTATCTACTTCTTCACGGACCCCAACAACATCCCAGAGAGCTCTGGGCTTGAGGTGAACAACACCATCTCCCCTCCCCCCAGCTCAGTGACAGACCTTAGAGATCAACTATCTGCTTCCTGCCCATTTAAAGAGCTAGAGGACAAAGTCTGGAACTGAGACGTGAGAACAAGGGAGCAAGGGAGCCTATGGCCTCAATGAGCAACACCCTCGTCCTACCCACATGACAGCTCAAGTGCACCATCTGGGTCAACCACACTCTGGAAATGGCCTCTGCCGCTCCTGCAGCCTGATACTTTGATTGCACTGTGGTTGCTCTAAAAGCTCTAATGCAGAGCTCCTCTCTTTACTATGTGGTTGGAAGCTGGGCAGAGGGGAGGAGACGTTGGAAAGAAAAATTGCCCAGTGCACCATGACAGCTGTATAATTAGGCAGGGCAGGCCAGCATTTAGGGCATTTGTCATTCAGCTATTGTTCACACTCCGGGTTCTATGGCCAGGTGCTTTGAACAATGAGGTGATGATAATGTCTTCATGTGACCTGAGCCCAAAGAATACTTAAGCTCAAAGAGGTCAAGCAGAAACCCTGGCGGATTAAAATGAGGACTACGTTATTTCCTTAGTGTGCACAAATCTATTTGGCCAGAAAGCTTAAATGTGCTTTGTTAAGAAATTTTAAACATAACTGAGAAATAGAACCAACAAAAGGGGTGCTCTAGGAGAGATCTGTGAAGTTCGGTCTCCAAAATTTGAGGTTTGAGATGTGTGACTTTATGAAAAGAGGGATTTAATGTGAACCAGTAGATGGTGGACTGGAGGGACAGAGTCTGTGTAAGAGTAGCCTCTTCTGCCTTCATTTACCCAGAAAAAGGAGAACCTCTCCTATTTTTATTTATTTTTTATAATATATTTTTATTGATTTCAGAAAGGAAGGGAAAGAGAGATAGAAGCATCAATGGTGAGAGAGAATCATTAATCAGCTGCCTTCTGCATGGCCTGCACTGAGGATGGAGCTCACAACCCAGGCATGTGCCCTGACCTCCTGGTTCACAGGTCGACCATCAACCACTGAGCCACATTAGCCAGGCATTCTCCTATTTTGAAAGAGACAAAATACCCACAACTTCTGCCTATTTTTCTAAATTGTTAGATACTTTAAAAAAAAAATGTTTCTTTATCCCCTCCTCTTGCTGTATACAGATTAAAGATTATCATGAGGCTTCCTTAAACCTTTGCCTCCACCGAGTCCCGCCCCATGATTTTTTATGCTTCTAACTCTGTGCTGTTTCCCCTGGAGCTGGGATCTCCTGGGATACCTGCTACATGGAGGAGAAGGTAAGTTATACCTTCAGTTTCTCACAGTTAAAATTCAATTAACTCGTGTTTGCATCCCAATTCTTTTTTGTCCTAAACCATACTGCCTTTTGGGCTTATTTTCAGTTTGTTTTCTTTGAGGACTCTTCACCTTTGTATGGTCTACTCATAGGAACCAAGGTTATTTTTCTGTCACGTTGCCTTCTCTTACTGTTATGCATTCATGCACTACTGAATAAGTACCTTGTAGCAATGCCATACTTTAGTTATACCTGCAGCTCAAAGACATTGTTTAGGATTTTCATCTTCACATGACTCCTATTTTGAGAATAAACCCAGCTCACCCTCTTATCTAAAACACTGTCCTTCTCCACCCTTAGAGGTAGGATCATAGCAGCCTTTGATTTTACTATGGGATCTCCTCCTCCTCCTCCTCTCCCTCTCTCATCCTCCAGCCCCATGGCTAATGGGCATCAGACCCAAGGTTGACAATCATATTCTCTCACAAGGGATGGTGTCTAGAACTGGCTTATGTGAACTTGGGCTATGAGGCAGCCATGTTCATAAAGAAGCAGACATCACCTGTCTACTGAAAGAAATGAGGAAGTGTGAACAGAGAATATGACACAAGAGGCAAGTGGCCTTGAGGAGAGCAAGACAAGACCAGAGGACAGCTGACTCGGCCTTGACTGCACTCCAGTTCTCACTGCAGTCATGCAGGGCAACCACCTTCCCTATGTCCTGGGAGATCCTCCCCTGATCTAATCATAACTCCTAAGGTTTCATTAAGTTAATTAAGTTAATTTGAGAGGCATACCGCAGGCTGCTTCTTTTGACATGAGGTGAGAGTTTTATTATTTGAAAAATTCCAAAGGGGATATTTTATTTTAGAAAATACCTTGTTAAACTGCTTGGGTCAGAAGGTGAGATCTGAGGACATGGCATGCGTTGACACAACAAGAAAATGCTTAACTCCTCTGTGTGAGCAGGTTTTTTTGTTTGTTTGCTTTTTATTGAGGGGATAAAGAGAAAACAAGCAAAGGAAGGAATAAAAACAGCTATTAAGAAGGTTGAAGGCTGAAAGACACAATGTCTAATGTTCAATTTAAAGTTATTTTTGCTACAATGCAAACACTCCTTTGTCTACATCCCACCCTCCTATCTTCTGCATCTATTTATGCTTTGTTGGCATGTGAATGTTTGTCAAAATCAAGCAATGAACTCACATGGTGTCACTCAGTGGCTGAGCATCAACCCATGAACCAGGACATCATGGTTTGATTCCCCAACAGGGCACATGCCTTACTTGCAGGAAGGGGGTATGCAGGAGGCAGCTGATCAATGATTTCCTCTCATCACTGATGTTTCTGTATCTCTCCCTTCCTCTCTCTGAAATCAATGAAAAAAAAAACTATTTTAAAAATATCAAGCAATGAGCTGAGTTTCACATCTGCTTATTAGGTTATAGAATTAAGACAACATCTGAGGGAGCAGAAGTCCTGATGTAGAGATAAGTATGATCTCTTGGTCAAGCTATTCAACTTCTACATAGTGTGAAATAGGAACTAGAGACCATCTTATTAAACTCCGAGGGCCAGAAATCCCGTTTTTAACCTGGAACCCAGCATTGTCTGTGCAACTCCAAGAATCTTGCCTTGTGTAGAGCCTCTCTTCTCCCTGTAAATGTATTTGATTTGCAAACATTTTATGCACTTCTAGATTTGATTCAAGTCTTTGTGGCTATGTAAATCTATGTTGAATCTAAAAGCAATACTCTGAACACATTATTTGTGAAGATTTTGTAGGTCTGGAGGTATAAGATGAGGGCCACAGTTGAAAAAAATTCACTCAATGGTTCCACAAACTTGGAGCAAAGATGTATTAGAATTGAGATTTCATTTTTTAAAAAGAATATTTTTTCTTTCTAAAAAGATTCACACTAGCTTTCTTTCAAATGGCATACTCATCTAATGCATTTAAAATATGATTTTGCTTTGCAAAATTGATTTACAAGTAACTTTTCAGAAATCCATCTACTGACTAAAGAGAGGTATATCTGTTATGCAAAGCACTGTGCTTAAGTATGTTAAGGAATAATCCCAGTCCATTATTTCTTAGCCTATCTAGTGGGTATTTGTGTTTGTTTTATAGCTTTTCCCTCTCTTTGATTTACATTTACGAGACAGTCGAGGAGAGATGATGTGAGATGGTTTTTATTTTTATGAGCAAAAGGAACCACACCAACCACAAAGAGCAGAAGGCTGCCATGTACTGAATTATGTAGGTTTCCCCAGCGGAGGGAAAATTAAAAGGGAATTTTGTCTCTATGTTCACTTCTCAGAGTGAAGTCATGCCCTGAGGATGTCTACTGGACAATTCAATTACAAATAAAAAGTTGTGGTTGCACCTACAGTTGCTCATGTTACCAATATGACTTGAAACCAATTTAAATATATTAAACTCCAGTTAGGCTTTGGGGGAGACATTTGTGGTTATAGACTGGCATTAACCACATATAACCCTAATTAGTCAGCCAATAATGAAGAATGGCCTAACTCACCTCTTTCATGACTCCCTGAGAAGACACCATGCTGGTTTGAGCTGGAATTTAGATGTGCCCATGCTTCCTAAAATAATGGTGGCGCTCAAGGCCATGTCATATTTGCTTCCAGTTACCTGAAGCTATGCATGAGCATATTTAATCGATGCAAATGGATATAACCTCATCACTTGCTATCCTATCTTGCCGAGACACACACACACACACACACACACACACACACACACACCCTCTGTTTCTCAGATACAATAAGCCAAACCCGGCCCACAGATGAGCTTTGTTTGGTTTGTGTGTTAGAAATCACATTGTCATAACAGCTCTTGAATTAACATTTGAAATTAAGAAATTTTAAATAGAAATTCACATTTCCAGCTCCTTTTGACAAAATAAATACCTGGCAACAATTGTCTGGAATCCCACATGGCAGCCATCTGCTGGAGCTGAGATGCAAAGTCCCCTTGTTTGGGGGATGAGTTCTCTTGGCTTCGCCGCAGTCCCCACTGTACTCCATTGCCTTTCCCCAGCCCATGTCCCACATTCAGCTTCCCAGCCTCTAGAGGCGTTTGTGTGGGCATGTGTGCAGCTCCTGTCCGCCAGTGCCTCCCTCCTCTGTGCCTTCTGAAAGCACCTGCTATGTGAGCGGACTAAAAGCTAGGCTGCGTTAATCAGGGAACTTCAGGAAATCTAAGTCCCCATTTTCACTTTCTATACTACTGTAAACCCCCCAAAAGTTATCTTTATATATGTAACAGTAAGCCTTAAAACACAGGTGTGTGGTAGTTTAACAACACAGATTCTAATCATAAACATATATATGATTTTTTTGTGTGTGCAATACAAGTTTTCAGCTACCTAATTGGTTTCAGTTTATTTTTATTTATTTTTTGTTTAAAGTATTACATATAGTATTACATATGTCTCCTTTTTCCCCTCATTGACCTCCCCGCAACTACCCCCAACCCCCAGCACATGCCCTCACCTCCTAGTGTCTGTGTCTATTGGTTATGCTCATATGCATGCATACAAGTCCTTTGATTGATCTCTTACCACCACCCACCCTGCAACCCTTCCCACTGAAGTTTGACAGTCTGATGCTTCTCTGTCTCTGTATCTATTTTTTTAATATATTTTATTGATTTTTTACAGAAAGGAAGAGAGAGGGATAGAGAGTTAGAAACATCGATGAGAGAGAAACATCGATCAGCTGCCTCTTGCACACCCCCTACTGGGGATGTGCCCGCAACCAAGGTACATGCCCTTGACCAGAATGGAACCTGAGACCCTTGAGTCTGCAGGCCAACGCTCTATCCACTGAGCCAAACCGGTTTCGGCTCTGTATCTATTTTTGTTCATCACTTTATGTTGTTCATTATATTCCACAGATGAGTGAGATCATGTGATACTTATCTTTTTCTGACTGCCTTATTTCGCTTAGCATAATGCTCTCCAGTTCTATCCATGCTGTTGCAAATAGTAAGAATTCCTTCTTTTTTACAGCAGTGTAGTATTCCATTGTGTAGATGTACCTAATTGATTTTAATCTAATTGATTAAAAATGTAGCAGAATTGTTTGAAATGACTTTCCTTTGGGAACTAACAGTAGGGTAGGGGGGTGGAAAGCACACATATACCTTAGCATTTAGTTTGAAGAACTTGGTGCTTCACGGTATAACCAAAGGTTGAATACTTCTGTATTAACAATCACGCTGGTTATATTGGAAAATGAAGGCTATTATTTTTAAGAAAAACTCAATGCGATCAAATGTTGAATGTAGTCAGTGATGGTAAGGTTTTTAGAGCTATACACTTATAACTATAAAACACCTTTACTATTGATATTCCTGGACCAAAACTAATAATAATAACTTTCTTATTATGCCTCTGAAATGTATAATCCCCAATCCCACCCTTTCCCAGGGAAGCAATTGTTCTGTAAGGCATGACTCCCAGAGACTGCTCCTATTTTTCCTTGGCAAACATACTGTACTGACGGATATGGTTTGCATCAGAAAAATGTTATTTTTACTCCAACTTGGGGTTGTAATATTTTATATTGACATTTTCTGGTATATTCAAATCATGCCTCACTGAAGAAGTTTTATTTTCATAGAGCTGTTCAGGTTGTTATGTATTTAGCAAAGTACAACTAAATAGCGTAGTGCTAGCTGAGGAGTTCCAAGTCCCCTGGAAACCATGTCCTGGGTACTCACCAGACATGCAATGAAATGCAGCATTATTATCCTATTTCAAATGAGAGGAGTACAATTCTAAGCCATTTGCTGAGTTCACAAGGAAAATTAATGAAAGAAACATATTATCTGGATTGAAGGCAAATAGTGTATTTAGTTCTTGATCTTGATTATCTCCAGATCTAAAACTCTTTGGACACCAGTTTAGAAAAAATAAAATTCATCTGCATAGAAGGACTGCAGCTGTTGCTCTTATAGGTTGGTGGGGGGGAAAACATAGGCATTGAAGATAGATAGGCTTGGAATGGAATTCCAACTGTGTGGGTTTAATCTCTTTAAGCCTTAGTATTTTCATCTCTGAAATGGGTGTGACGATTCTTCCTCATTAGTTTTGGCAAGATTTAGCGTGATACATCCCTCTGTTATAGGAGACTGACCTTACCCATAGCTAACTCCATAGTTCTCAGACTTCAGTATGTATCAAAACTACCAGGAGGGCACATTAACATGCAGATTAAGATTACTAGGTCTCATCCTAGAGTTTCTGATTCAGGATCTGAAATGATGTCTGAGAATTTGAGTTTCTAACAAGACCGGAGGTGATGCTAATGCATTCTTGGCCCCTATTTTGAGGATGACTGCCTTAATATTGTAGCTAAATCACTAAGTATAATGCCTGGCATAATAGGCCCTCAAAAAATCATCAGTATTTCATTTCTTGCTAAAATTCTGTAGAAAGACACAAAGTTTTTTACAGGTCTTCAAAAGGAATTCCAATAAAAGATAAAAGAGTAATATCAGATACTTTAATTCCTCTTATATTCAGTAAAACATACATTTGGCAGAATAAATTATTACCTGTCCCAAGCAATATACTGACTTCACCATTGTTTTCTATTTCTGTTTTTATAAGTAATTTTGTGTGATTTCCTAATTCTGGTGATTCAGTGGAACTCATAAAAGGCAGGTCCACCTATTTTACTAAATATAGTCCCTGGACATAGATGATACTTTATTGTTTTTATATCACATGAGTAGTTAGTTACTGTAACTCTGGCATTCAGAAAAGATAATATTCTTCTTTCCTAGATCAAACCAGAAAGCTGTGTACATTAAAATGAAAGAAAACCTGCATGTCTAAAGTTAAAGCATGACGAATGCATTGGAGGAATTGTTCAGCAGTTCATCTTGGTAAAAATATTACTTCTGTAGCTATGCCAAGGTTAATGCCGGGTTAGGTTATCTACAACTCAAGTGCCAGATGTGTGTGTGTGTGTGTGTGTGTGTGTGTGTGTGTGTGTGTTTGTGCACACGTGCATGTGGGCATGTGTGTCTGTACATGAGCTCCCCCCTAGAGAGTTCTAGACACTTCCAGGCATGGCTTTACAGAAAGCTTTCCTTACAGGGGGCTATGTGAAGTACTCTTTGGGTAATTCTGTGCCCTCCTTGTTCTTCTCCTATCTTCTCCTGACACTCTTTGTTCAGCTAACTACTGTTTTTCTCCAGCCCGCTAGGTTTTCAATAAGTTTCCTGTTGTGCTTTGGGATAGCAGTATTCATGGAAAATGGCTTTGCCTAGGTGATCTAAGCCAGCTCCCTCCCACCTTTTTTTTCTCTCAATAATTTAGAGACAAGTAACAAAGTGCTTACATTGCAAGAATGTATTCCAGAAGACTCCAAAGCATTCGCTGATATTTTATAGTTTAATCTCAGCTTCAATTTCATAACCGGTGCTCAAAACAGAGGAGGTGCACAGAGGTGTGCGCTTGAAAAGACATTTGGAGCCTTTCATTTGAAGGTTTCAAAAGCACTAACCAACGTACTCGAATTCCCCTAAGGTTCATCGGGAGACTTAGTGCACTGTGCTCTGAAAAGGACTTTGGCGAACTAGAGCCAAAAATGGTTTAATAACCACTTGTGAAAGTAATGAAGATTAAAATCAGAAATTTACAGGATCCTATTTTTTGTAAGAAAGCCTTATAGTTCAACGAGTTCATTCCCCAGGCTCCAGACAGGACTCTATCGATTTTGAGAAATACCTATTTTGGTTCCTTGTGTCGAATTATCTGCTTGGTGGTGCTTAAGCAACATGACAACAACTGTAGCTAGCATGTACGCACTATTTTAAGAGCTTTCCACGTAGTCAGTCATTAAAGCCTCCTAACACACCTGTGATTTAAGTACTGTTCTCATCCCTACTTTCCATTTGAGGAAGCTGGGACTCTGAGAGGTTACGTAGCTTGCCCAAGATCACTTAGCATGTGTGTGGCAGAGGCAGGAGTTGAACTCAAGCACTGGAGGTCAAGTGACTCTTGGTGGGAAGCCTCTTGGGGCAGTGGGAAAAGGACTCCCCAAAACCCTCACAAAAACTTCATCTTGGGAAAAATAATGAAATACATCTATACATCCTATCTAATAAAAGAGTAATATGAAGATTGATCATCACTCCAACACACAATATGGTCAAAGATCCTGCCCCCATGTGGACACAAGATGGCCACCACAAGATGGCCAGGAGGGGAGGGCAGTTGGGAGGCACTAGGCCTGCAAGGGAGGGCAGTTGAGAGGGACTAGGCCTGCAAGGGAGGGCAGTTGGAGGCGATCAACCCTGCAGGGGAGGGCAGTTAGGGGTGACCAGTCCGGCAGAGGAGGGAAGTTGGGGGCAAACAGGCTGGCAGGGGAGCAGTTAGGCATCAATCAGGCTAGCAGGGAAGTGGTTAGGGGGTGATCAGGCTGGCAGGAAGAAGCAGTTAGGGGCAATCAGGAAGGCAGGCAGGCAAGCAGTTGGGAGCCAGCAGTCCTGGATTGTGAGAGGGATGTCCGACTGCCCGTTTAGGCCTGATGGGATCGTGCCTAAACGGGCAGTTGGACATCCCTCGAGGGGTCCCAGATTGGAGAGGGTGCAGGCTGGTCACCCCCCCTCCATGCACAAATTTCGTGCACCAGGCCTCTAGTATATATATAAAAGGCTAATATGCAAAGTGGGAGTTTGACTGCGAGAATGGGAGTTTGATCACTCGCTATGACATGTGCTGACCACAAGGGGGCAGCACGGAACATGGCAGGAGACCAGCAGAGGCAGCAGGGCAGGCTGAGGGAGTAAGGGAAGGGGAGGTAGGGAAACATGGAGGTGGGGGGAACCGCGTGGTGTTGGTGTGCAGGCAGTGAGGGAAAGAGGAGGCGGAGAGACAGGGAGGCGGGGAACCTGATCAGCCCTGATCTCAGGCCAGGCCTAGGGACCCTACCCATGCACAAATTTCAGGCACCGGGCTTCTAGTTTAAAATAAGCCTAAATCCATAGTCACTTCTCCTTTTACTTGATCAGTGATAAAATTCCTTTCTAGTCACCTAGAGAGGTTCCTGAGATGCTATGGCAAAAATAAAACCAACTTCCCAAAAGCAACTGTGGATCTTCTAGGTGACTAGTCAGCCTTTTAATATTACAATCTTACTAGAGGCCAGATGCACGAAGATTCCTGCAAGAAAGGGCCTTCCCTCCCCTGGCTGCCGGCATCGCCTTCGCTCCAGTCAGAGCCGCCTTTCCTCCTTCCCACACTGCCCAGAGGCCCTGAGCGGCTGGGGTGGTGCGGACTGCCCCGCCCCCGGCTGCTCGGTGCCTGTGTATGCAAATTAACCCACCATCTTTGTTGGGTTAATTTGCATACTCACTCTTGATTGGCTGGTGGGCGTTGCGAAGGTACGGTCAATTTGCATCTTAGTCTTTTATTAGTGTAGATGTCCTAAATTAGGGAAAGGAGCACACGTCTCGTGACCACTGACCTGAGATTCTCACCTTCTGGATCTCACAGCCCTGTAGACCGGGAGAAAACACCTCAAAGGAAAATGCCTTAACTTTCTCTTCCTCCAACTCAGTCTCCCTGGTATAATAGCTCCATGATATGACCTGATAACTCAATGTAGGCCTTTGCAAATACCAGAAAATTCCTTCCTGTGCTTAGAATGAGAAAGTTGTTATGTCAGCAACTCAGCTGAAGAAAATGGGTGCTGAGTTCCATTATCCTCATCCCCTGAGATGATTTTCATAGCTCAGGGTCTCTCATGAGCCCTAAGGATGAGCTCAGGTGCTGCCTTGGAGACTTGAATCATTAGAGAAATAACTTTCCCCCATTCCCTTATTCCACACAGATTCATTGAGGGCCTCGGCCAGGTGAGTGCTAAAATGGTTAAGATACAACCATCACCCTCGCAGAGTTCTGAGTCTAGACCTCTGTGCCTCCTTTGCTTCCAGCCAAAAACAATGACTACCCCTCCCCAAGGGTGTCACGCAGATTTCTGTGATATGACAAATGTGGGAAGGATCGTTTCTGCAAAGCCCCATCCTCAGAAAAGCAAACTTTGCCGCCACAGCACACAACAGCCGCTCCAGCACTGCTCCCTGCCAAGGAGCCGGCCAAGACACAGGCTCAGCAGGAGTGCTGGTGTCTCCAACTAATGGCCTGCTCTAATTCCTCTCTCCCCTGAACACTTTTAAACTTTTCTTCTGGAGTCAACCCAAGCTCGGCAGAATTTCCAGATCCGTGGAAGTGCAGCATGCAAGCAGCCCATTTCCTGACAATGCTGCAAAGCTTCAGGGAACACATTTCGTTATTTCCACATTTATGAGTTGAGCTGAAGCCCTGAGCCTGACTCCTGACCAAGCAGCACCCCACCTGGGAGCGCTGCAGGGCTGGGGGGGGGGGGAAGGGGAGCAGGGCGAGGGGCCCAGAGAAGCGCGCTAAACAAAGACGGGAGCATGCGCGGGAAAGGTAATAAAAATAAATGTTCCAATGGCTGCCTAGACAGAAACACTGGCATCCAAGGGGTCTTTAAAAGGGACTGAGGTGTGAAGATCGTTTTCTGAGCCCCATTCAGGACTCTTCCCATGATAATGTTCTGGCATTAGTGCAAAGAAAGCAAAGGGTTGAGAAATGTGGTTCAAACTAAATGGCACATTCTCTAAATGAACCCTTTCTTTCTTTCTTTAAGCAACCTGAAAAATGAGGCAAAGGGACTATACAGTATTTCAACAATAATAAAGCTGTTCAGCGCTTATATATACAACATCCTGCTAGGCACTGGGAACAGCGCAAAAAGAAGTGCAACCAAGGAAGAGATTATTTTCGACTCCAAGGTGTCAGACATTGTGTTAGCTACTAGAAATTCACAGAAAGATAAGACGTGGCTCCAGCCCTTTGAGGGATTTTTTTTTAAATCTAGTTTTAGAGGAATTGTGGGGGAAAGAGAGCTGGCCTTGTTGACTGGTGGTATTTAAGAAAGCAAATTTACTATCTGTTTTTTTATTTTCTTGAGAAATACTGGATGGATTTACTATCTGTTTTTTTATTTTCTTGAGAAATACTGTCGATTGGTTGGCACAGCTTGTCAAGACTAGAATGTCTTTTTGTTGACAAGATAGTTAAAAAGGAAGGCCTTTACATGATTTCTAAGTTGTAACTCAAACCTTTAAATGGAGGAAAACAAAATCTTTGAAAGGGGACTCAAAAATAAAACCGGAAGAATACCAGTTCCTATTGATCTTTTGTTAAAACTGAATTTATTGGGGTGACATTGGTTCACAAAACCATACAGGTTTCAGGGGTACAACTCAAGAAAACATCATCTGCACACTGCATCTGTGCCCATTGCCCAAAAGCAAAGTCTCTTTCTGTTCTCCTTTATCCCCCCTTTGTCCACCTCCGGATACCCTCACCTGCCTTTCTCTCTGGCTATCACCACAGGATTGTCTGTGTTTATGTGTTTAGATAAATAAATAAGTAGGTAGGTAGGTAGGTAGAGAGAGAGAGAGAGAGAGAGATAGATAGATAGATAGATAGATAGATAGATAGATAGATAGATATAGATTTTTGCTTAATCCCTTCACCTTCTTTCATCCAGCCCCCCAGCCACCCTCCCCTTTGACATTTGTCAGTCTGTTCCATGTAACCATGCCTTTGCTTCTATTTTGTGCATCAGTTCACTTTGTTCATTATACTTCACATATAAGTGAGATGTGAGATCATATGGTATTTATCTTTCTCCCACCAGATTATTTCACTTAACAGAATAACTTCCAGGTCCATCCATGTCTTGGCAAAAGGTAAAATTTTCTTCTTTTTTATAGCCAAGTAGTATTCCATTGTGTAAATGTACCACAGCTTTTTTATTCACTCATCTACTGATGGGCATTTGGGCTATTTCCAGATCTTGGTTATTATAAATAATGCTGCAATGAACATAGGGGTGTATATATGCTTTTTAATTTGTGTTTTGGAATTCTTAGGGCATATTCCCAGAAGTGGGATCACTGGGTCAAAGGCAGTTCTCTTTTTAATTTTTTGAAGAAACTTCATAATGTTTTCCACAATGGCTATATCAACCTGCATTTCCAACAACAGTGCGCAAGGGTTCCCTTTTCTCCATGTCTTCACCAGCACTTGTTTTTTGATTTTTTGATGATAGCCATTCTGACAGGCATAAGGTGATATCTCACTGTGGTTTTAATTTGCTTCTCTCTGATGATTAATGAGGTTGAGCATTTTTCCATGTCTACTAGGCATCTGTATGTCCTCTTTGGAGAAGTGTCTATTCAGGTCCTTTGCTCATTTTATAATTGGGTTGTTTGTCTTCTTGGTGTTGAGTTGTATAAGTTCTTTATATAATTTGGAAGGTAACCCTTTATCAGATATATCATTGGAAAATACGTTGTCCCATTCACTCAATTCCCTTTTCATCTTGTTGATGCTTACTTTTGCTTTGCAAAAGCTTTTTAGTTTCATATTTTTTCATTTGTTTATTTTTTCCTTTGTTTCCATTATTTATGCATTCATTGGTTGACTCTTGTACCTTGACTGGCATGGAACCCACAACCTTGGCATATCGGGATGACACTAACCAACTGAACTACCCGGCCAGGGCCTGACTCATCATCTTTTGTGATTTTCGTTCTGCTTCCTCCTTTCTTTCAACCTCTTTGTTGATCTTTCCAACCCCCAGCCCCAACATAATAGCAACTTTGTTTTGGCCACTTTGTAATAGTCTTCTGGCTCACCAGTAGCTCCTTACAACTAACTGCAGTTTAGTAGAAACAACCTGTCAAGGCTACCATGGTGCAAGTAGAATATACTAGCAGCAGAATGGAAAGCCCATGAGCATTGGAAAGCCTGTTTTTGAATCCCTGCTAAGAGTGCTACTTGGTAACCACTATTTAACCTCTTTGAGCCTCACCTTCCTTATCTGCCAGATGTGTTTAGCACTACCCAACTAACCAGCGTGAAGATGAAATAAGACTGCATACCTAGCATGAGCTGCATTCGAGAAACACTCATTTCTTCTTTGCCTCCCTTTTCCCATTCTTCGAGATTTTTTTTCAGAAATGTTCTGCCATTTGCCTGTTTGTATGTCTCTCCTAATCTTTTAATTTATTCATATACTACCATTATATGCTCACTGTGACAGAAGATAAGCAGGCTACAGTCCAGAGATTCGACCAAGACACACTGATTTGCATAAATAATTTTCACGCACAGCTAACAACCCACAGCTTGCTTCTTCTTGCCTTTCAGATATTCTCCCACAGGAAGAGCCCTCAGCTTCATCTCAATATGGCCAATTGTCAAGGCCTCATCCATCTGGAAGAGAGACTGAAGATGATGCAATGTGATTTTATCTGGATTAACATGATTTGGGGGCATTTTTTGTTTGTTTGTTTTTTGGGGGGTTGCTTCTATGTTTTGGGAGGGTGAGATATTGAAAAGCCTATTTAAATGAAGTGCACATTAATTTAACATAAGGGAACTAAGTCTTTTCTTTCTGCCTATATTTCTTCTAATGAGAAAGAGTGAATTGATACACAATTCTTAAAGAGAGGCAGTAAATCTTGACACTTAGCCAGTGTGTGTAAATTTACATTCCAGCTCTGCCACTTACTATATGCCTATGCAAATTATTCAATTGCCCTGTGCTTTAGTTTCCTCACCTGTAGAGTAGGATACTAGTATTTACCTATGGACTCACGGTGAGGAATCTAATAGAAAGAGAAATGAAGGGTTTAGGACATTGTTAGGCACAGGGTAGGTAACCAGATTATCCCTATTAAGTAGTAGCTTTTCAACAAATAATTAGTGATTATTGACTAAGTAACAGGTACAGTAGAGACTATAAAATATTGAAAAATGGATTACCATCTCTTCTTTGCTTTCAAAGATTTTATAATCAGGAAATAAGGGAATGGAAATGAATGACTGTATTCTATACAAACTGGTGAAAAAATCTTTTTTTAAACTCTACACATTTTTTAAATATTATTTTTCAATTATAGTTTATATTCAATATTATTTTGTATTGGTTTCAGGTGTACAGCATAGTGATTAGACAATCATATACTTTACAAAATGGTCCCCCCAATACTTCCACCTGGCACCATAAATAGTTATTGCAATATTATTGACTCTATTCCCTATGCTGTGCTTTATATCCCCATGTCTACTTTATAACTCCGATTTTGTACACATCTTTATTTTTTTAATTTTTATTAAATTTATGGGGGTGACATTGGTTAATAAAATTATATAGGTTTCAGGTGCACAGTTCTACAATCCATCATCTGTATATTGTATTGTGTGTTCACCACACTGAGTCGAGTCTCCTTCTATCACCATTTCTCCCTTTTACCTTCTTCTACCTCCCCCAGCCCCTTTTCCCTCTGCAATCACCACACTGTTGCCTGTGTCCATGAGGATATTTTCCTTTGCTTAATCTCTTCAGCTTCTTCACCCATCCCCATTGAAACCCCTCCCCTCTGACAGGGGTCACTCTGTTCTCTGTATCCATGAGTCTGTCTCCACTTTGTTTTTTAGTTCATTTTGTTCATTAGATCCCACATGTAAGTGAAAGCATATGGTACTTGTCTTTCTCTAACTGGCTTATTTCACTTAGCGTAATACTCTCCAGGTCTTTAAAAGTCAGTTTGGGACATTTTATTAAATTGAGAAACATAGTCAGCTCTTAAGAATACTTTGTGAAATTGCAATGGTTAATCCTAAACTTCTCCCTTTGACTTTGAAGAGAAAAGTGGTATGGCACAGCTGACAGAGCACTGGACTAGGTGTTGGCTGGCCTGGGGCTCAATCCCAGCTGTGTCACGGGGTGGATTTGGTGACAGGGAACACATCAGACATCCTCTCCAGGTCTTGGTTTTCTATTTTGTCCAGTGCAAGAGCTGGACGAGGTTAGTTCAGTCCTCACTGTTTGCACATTCAAACATAACTTTTATATTAGTATAGGCTGAAAAATTAGGATGACAAATGTGTGCTGAGAGTGAAGACAGGCAAACATTGCCCTGTATACATCTCTACCCTTTTATGGGCAACTTCCTTTCCAGAGTTTGTCTGCCCTGCCTGAGGTCCTTGCCCATTAAAACCTGCCCTCAAAATAGGTTTTGATTCTATAGCAGTTATCAACAGCTGCATAACAAACCACCCCAAGATGTAGAGGCTTCAAACAGCAAACACTTAGAGTGTCACAGTTACTGGGGGCCAGGAATCCTGGGACACCTTAGCTGAATGCCTCTGGCTCAGGGTCCCTCATGAGGCTGCAATCAGTTGGCTACGGCTGCAGTCATATCAGGCTCACCTGAGGCTGAAGAATCAGCTCCCAAGCCCACTCATTTGGCTTTGCCAGGCCTCAGTTTCTTGCTACATGGACTTCTGCGTAGACTACCTGAGCATCCTCATAACATAGCATTTGGTGGTCCAAGAGCGGAGGGTCAGAGACTGACAAAGTCAGAAACCATGGTCTTGTGATAACTCTTCTTTACAAGGGCATTCCATCACTTCTGCCACATTTATGTTTTAGAATCGGGTCAGCAAACCCAGCTCACAAAGAGGGGGTTACACAATGGTGTGAATGTCAAAAGGCAGGCACCATTGTGGGCCATCTTAGAGACTGCCTATCACAGCTACCGTTTACTCACTAGTATGAACTTCAGATGTTAGCGTTAATCAGGGTGTCTTAGTCTGTTTTGGCTGCTATACCAAAATATCAAACTGGGTAGCTTATAAACAGGAGATTTATTCCCACGGTTCTGGAGACTTGAAGTCCAAGACCAGGGTGCCAGCACGGCTGGGTGAGGGGCTTCTTTGGTTTTCAGACTTCTCATGGTATCCTCACATGGCAGAAGGGCAGGGGAGCTCTCTCCGGCCCCCTTTCTAAGGGCATTCATCCCATTCATCAATCCCCTCTCCAAAGGGCCTATCACACCAAAGGTCTGACCACCCTGGGCATTAAGATTTCAATATATGAATTTGGGAGACACATATTAGAACAGCAGCACAGGGGTATTCATTTTAATTGTGGATACCAGTCTCTGTCCGGTATTCTATAAGGAATTGCTTGCCTATTTGGTTCAGGACAGAAGTTGGGTGGTAAGATAGGAAATAATGTGGCAATGGGGAGGGAAAGGATATGGTTCCCATTAAACGTTAAACCACCGTCATATTTATTGAGTCCTGCCAAATACTAACCAATATAGAGAACACCCAGCAGATAGGGTTACATAAAACTCAGTCACCTTCCCCCAGGTACAATGTATTTGCTTTTGGCTACCTCCCCCAAACCTCTTCAACCCCACAAAAGAATTAACTGAAAAACTTTTCTCAACCTCTTTGAAGAGTAAAGGCAGAATATTCTAGTGAATAGAACACAGATCTCTTGCACCTTCCCAGTGTGTCATTTAAACTCTCTACATTTATTTATCGGGGGCGGGGGGGGGGGGTTGGTGTATCATCCAACCTATCTATCCCACAGGTGTAAGATAAAGAGTCATTTCTGAGAAAGACTTTAAAAATTCAAGCACAATCCCAATGGAAGAAGATATTCTGATTATGCAAGTTTTCTGGGCCACAGTGAGAGAACCAACTCTTGACCTCTCCCATTCTTTCAACAGATATGTGGAAACTTCCATTAGTCATTAGACATTTACTGAAAACATGTCATTTTATTGAAAATAAGAGCCCATTAACAATGCACACTAGTCAGGATTGCCTAAAGTGTGCTGTGGTAACAAACCACCCCCGAATCTTTGTGGCTTAAAAACCACAAAGCATTATTTCCCTCTCACACTCTATGTCATCCCAGGTTGACTGACGCTCTGCTCTGTGTCCTATCAATTGGATGGGTCCTGGGCTAATGAAGCAGCCACTGGCCCATGCAGCAGGAAGGGGGAAGGATAGAAACTCACACGCTGGCTCTTAAGTGGCCCCAAAATGACACATACCATTTTATCTTTTGCTTCATTGTCCATGGTGAGTCTTATGAAGGCCAAGGCTAACCTCAGAAGGTATAGAGTCAATCCTCAAATGTTCCCAGGAAAGGAGGAGCACTGAGGGCATCAGAAACAGCACTGATGTCGCCCACACTGTCTTCTGAGTAAATAGAGGGTTTATTTCCAAGCTACACAAGACAATTCAATTAACCTACGACAGTTCAATTTGGAGGCAAAGCCCTCTTAGTTATGCATCATTTAAGATTATTTTTTTCTGCAAAATGAGTGATTACAGCAAATTATCTTTTATTTAAAAAAATAAATAGGGTTTATTAGGAAATCCTATCATCAACACTTCCTGCAGTGTCTCTCTAACCAATGTTTGCACAGAGAGAAAAGTAAAGTGGCACGTGCATATGTGAGCTTGTCCTTGAGACGCAGGGAAATGGAAAGGCGTGATTGGCTTAAGGTCAAGTTTAGTCCATACTTACACATTTCTATTTGCAAGGTCCATGGCTTGGGCCCTTCTAATTTAGTGACACTGACACTTGTTATAAACTTGTTAGTTCAGTTGCATCTGTTTTAGATGGGCTTTCCAATCACAGGCTACACGCATTCCCACCCCAAGCTTCCTCAACCTTGGGTCCCAACCACCAAGCTAATACAAATGAACACTGAGAGGAGCCTCCATTAGTTCTGGCTTCCAGTTTCCGCTCTTCCATTAACTAACTATATTGCTTTGGGAAAGTTGCTTTGCCTCTCCAAGCCTTATCTCTGAAGGGAGGGAGTTGGCTGGGAGAATTCCAGCTATAACTGCTTATGGTCCTAAGTCAGGCTGGGAAACCGAAGAGTATGTATGCTTCTTCCCCTTTCCTGAGTTTATCGGCAGCTGGAGGAGCTATCTCAGCAAATGCATGGCCTCCTGACATACAACAGAATGCCTTTGAAGATAACTCACATTTCAGCACCTCTCCATCTATTATTTCCTCAGATCCCTCTTTGTCAGCTTTGGGCTACAAAACCTCAGCGGTCAAGAACAATTTACATGTATTGTACTTATAATGCCTTGTTCCTTACTCAAAACAAAAATAATATACACAAAGGTTGGAGACTTTTTCTCTGATTATATCAACTATAATTTGAAGAGGTTTTCTTCTGCTGGTGATGTTGCTGGTTGTAACCACAGGTTAAGAAAATAACTATTATGACTTGTAATTGTTCTTCTAAACATTTTTACAGCCACATATGTAATAACTGGCGCATTCAAAAGACTTCAGAGGACTAGTCTAGCAGAATAAGGTCATATTCATTTATACGGTTTCCTTGACATGAGGCCACTGAAGAAATAACTTAGTAGGAGAAAAATGTTGCTTGGGTGCCCAACTATAAACAGCTTCCTAAAAAGTAAGTTCAAGTTTTGCTTAGAAATGTCTTCAACACCTTGAAAATGGTTGACATCAGATTCACAGTCTTTGCTGACT
This sequence comes from Eptesicus fuscus, assembly GCF_027574615.1. Lineage (NCBI taxonomy): Eukaryota > Metazoa > Chordata > Mammalia > Chiroptera > Vespertilionidae > Eptesicus > Eptesicus fuscus. Next base: position 23,058,909 of record NC_072487.1, on the reverse strand, counting down.
TTTCTGAGCTCCAATGAGTAACTTGGAAAGTCTAAATATTTCGGAGTTATGCACATTTCTAGTTAAACCCTAGTGACTGAATAACCTTGAACAAGTTACAATAACTTTCTAAGCCTCGGTTTCCTCAGCAAATGAAAATAATACTTATTCAACAAATTATTGTGAATAGGAAAGGAATTAACATAAGCAAAGCTTGGAGTATAGAGACTAAACATGATAGATGACCAACATCTTCATTCACACAACACTAGTAGGGTGAGATCTGTATGAGGTGAGGCTTGCAATGTTATACATGTCAGCCCATTCCAAGCTTATATCAAAATATTAGGAGAGGGGAGTGGAACACACTGATTTATGAAAATCTGTCTTGTAAGTAATGACAGCCATGTATTTGGATTTTGTCACAATTTAACTAGAGTGTTTTGAGCTTCCTATTAATCAACGTGCTTGTAATATTCCTCCTTGTTTTACTTTAGTCTCTGACTTTATTGGTTCCAAAGTGTACACAGAACCAATCAGGTATGACTAGACTAGGAAGCGGAGGGATATGAGGTATCCAGTTACTTATGTACCCTAAATTTAGGCTGGCCAACATGAAAAATAATGCATACACAAACCTTTTTCTAAATTTTATAAACAACTTTAGCAATTTATTCTCCAGTATCAAACATTTAATTATTGTTCAAATGAAACTCCAAGATATACACTTCTAGTCACCTATTATACCATATATCATCTTGTACTTTCAGTGTTTTTATTTTATTTTAATATATTTTTATTATTTCAGAGAAGAAGGGAGATAGAAACACCAATGTTAAGAGAGAATCACTAATTGGCTGCTTCCTACATGTCTGCCACTGGGGGTGGAGCCTGCAACCTGGGCCTGTGCCCTGACCGGTAATCAAACTGTGACCTCCTGGTTTATAGGTCAACGCCAACGCTCAACCACTGAGCCATGCTGGCCTGATATTTCCATTATTTTTAAATAGAAGTCCTGAGAAGACATTGAACAAAATAAAGTTTTATCCTAGCAATGTCCTATCTATTCTTCAACTAAGGATATAAAAATATTTTCTTAATCTCTATTGGTCCAGTTTATAATTCAATTTTATTTTTATTCCATGTGCTCAGTCCTTTCCTTAATGATTTTCTAAGGAAAAGAACCAAACCTTCTTCTTCTTGAGTTTCATGTCCTTTTAAAAAGCTCAACTCAGGGCTTTATTTCCAGGTCTTTCTTCATTTTCACCCATTAAGAGGTCTCACTTCAATAGTGTTATCCCTCTTGCTTGCATTTTCTTCTCCTCTTCCCAAACTCAGTTTGCTTTTCTCAGGCCCCAACCGAAAAAGAAAACGCAGAAACTTCGTGCTACAAGAGCTCTCACATGTTTTCTAGATTCTTGCTACATGTGGTGACAAAACCAACACCCTGAGAAACTGTATGAACTGTACTTCCTAGCTCTCAAACCTTTTAAAAAATAAAAGCAAAAATGACTTGCTTTAACTTGAGCAGATAATTTGATTCTTTGAATTATTTCCTCATCCATAAAATGTGGGTGTTTTGGTTAATGAGCACTATGGAGGAGAATCAGGGAAAATAAAATACATGGCCTATAAACTCTCTTGCCAGTTAAAAATCTACTGTTTAATCTATCTAACAGGAAGGGGAGGTATTGACAGACTTACTTCTTTTTGTCCAAGTGCCACCTTCCAGCTGTGGTCTTGTGGTAATTTGGCTGGTACAATTAGAAACCAAAATTAGAAACCAAGCGACCACAAAAGGAAAAGGCCCTGACCCAGAATTTCCAGCCAAGGACACTGCACGAGCTCATGTTTTACTGCACATATGGTCTCCAGTCTGCGCCCCTCCGAACAGTGGGCAATCTCCACATACCTCACATGCATACCTGGAAACCTTCATGCTCATTTAACTGAGACTTTTCAACAAATCTCAGAGAAAAAGAAAACTAGATAACCAGTTACTTAACTAAGGGCCATAACTCAACTCATCTTAGGGTATCATCAACAGTTCTGCTGCCATGATACACCAGAAGAGAAATACCCAAGTGTTTTTCATCAGAACCACTGCTATGAGCTCCTCTGACATTGAGCTATGGACTTTATTGTTATTTTAAAGAAAAATTATTGTCAAACACATGAATTTTGAAACATCTGTTTTCATTCTGAATTCCTATTCCCAAAGATATTTCATCAGTAAGAATTACCATTGCAGACCCAGGAATTTGGAAATATTCACAAACCCATACACAAAAACCAAACAAGTTGTCAAAGTCATGGATTTGGGGGTGAAGGAGTGGAAGGAAGCTGGAAACCAGTCATACTGGTGATCTGACCTTAGGAACACCAATTGTAAAAAGAACCCGTTGAACTCATCTCTCTCTACCCAATTGTGTAATGACATGAGGATACATTCCAAGATTCACCACCAGTTTAAATTATTTCATTATGACTGCTGGGTTGTTTGAGGAAAATATCACTATGTTCATCCCCCAGAGAGTTACAATGAATTAGAGAAAACACTTCGGAACACGGGAGTCCAGAACTCCAGTCCCTTACCCACCAATGCCACTCAGCTGGGCTAATCATGTTTGCTTTCTAAAAAAATACAGGGATGTGCTATTACTCTGTTATTAAAACAGTCCTTTGAGCTGGTCTGTTTATGTGAATTTTTTAAAGAAAATATTGTATTGCTGAATTATGTTACAATTAGTGGAATTTCAGGATGGAAAGCATTCAGAATTCATACTTCATGGTCATGTCACCTGAAATATCATCATTGATGTCTCATTTATCAACAATCTGCTAGAGGGATGTTATTCTTCGTCTATATTTTTAGGAGTGTAGGAGGATGACTTGAGCAGTTCTTGTGAGCCAGAGACTGATTTATATTTTTATTATATTGCTTCCCATCACAATCAAATAATCTTGAGCAAAGAGGGGGGGAACGGGTAATTGTAACAGTGCAACCTCATTGTAAAACATAGTGTTCTCTTTATACAGCTTCTCAATGTGAAGTTCTCTGTGACGTTTAATATTGTGACTGAGCTTTCAAGTCAACCAAAATTACAATCCTCACATAGATGCAAAAGGTACATCCTGTGGATTTCAAACTACAAAATGATGGAATTGACCAGATGGGATAAGATATCTGTGGGATGCAAGCATGGGAAATCCTTGTGGGTTTTTCGTGGGGGTTTTTTCATTACAGCTAATAAGCAAAATAAACACCGCCTCCATGCCCAAGGTTTTGACTCAAACACTGGTAACCTGTGGGTTCAAAGGATTCCATTAAAATTCAGCTTGGGCCTATTGCTGATCATGTGTCTCTGATGGTGTGTTTCAGTCATTGAGTTCCATGATCAGGGACAAGCTTAACTCAAACTAGAGCATCGTTTGGAAGAGCATGCCTGCCAGGATCCTAATGCACTTATACAAGCCAGGGCTGGGTCCAAAGAGTGTCCTTTGGTATCACTGCAAGGATAGGAGGCAAAGACTATTTTAAGAACAATCTGGTTTTGGGTGATCTCTGTGAAGTTTATGTGTACTCAGAGAAGAGAACATAAAACTTGCTCTACACATGTAATTAAAATACAGGGTAACTAAATTCATGTGTAAGTAATAGGAGAGCAGAGCGGAGCCAGGGGATCATAATAAGCATCCTGGTTGAAGTGAAAAGCAATTTGTGGTAGGGCTTTCAAATTCCTACTTTAGTGGATAGATTTGGAAAGCTCACGGACAGTCTTCCTGGCTGGGTAGGTTCACTTTCAGAGCCCTTTCATTAAAAAAAAAAAAAAAAGTCTCCAAAAATAGCAGTTGGGTTTGGTTTAATTTTGGGTGCTTTTTTTTTTTTTTCTTTCTTTCTTTTTTTTCCCCCCTGCAGGAGAAATCACACCGTTTTATAAATGAATCACTGTTTCTTGGGAGCAAACAGCTAAGTTCAACAGTAATCAGCATTCCTCTCCTCCATCTACAGTGGGTTGGGGGACGTAACTAAGCCCTAAACTCCATCATCTCCCACACTTCCACTGGGCCTATCAAATTCCAAAGTGTATTCTAAATGTGGATTTATGAAATGGAGACAATGGAACGGGAGGAAGAGACTTTACAAAAAAACAGATGTTACTAACTCCTGGAGTTTGCTGTTCTGTGGTCCAAACATCTGTATGGTGGATTGAATGATCTATCCACTTTGTCCTAGGATAGTACTGTGTCACAAAAACCCCACCCCTCCTGCGCAGACAGGGCAGCTGAGGTGGCTCCATTGTCGGCAACATGCTACTGCAATTGACAGGCCTCCCACGTGAGCAAGACTTGGCACCACATTGGAGCTTTTGATGCTTATTTCTAATAATTCCTATAAAACACACCCCAAATAGCCACAGACCAAATTTGTAAAGGGGTTAGGCATGGGGGAAATATGAACAGATAAAAACAAAACATCCTCTACATGGCTTTTTAAATTATAAGTGGTCTGTAAAAACAAGAATCATGCAAAAGCACCTAGTCATGGGCCATGGTCTGAAGAATCTCAATATCTAAATGGAAATGAATACACAACAACCCCAAATTATGCAACACAGCAAAAGCAGTCCTATAAGGGAAGTTCATAGCAATGCAGGCTTAAGTTCAGAAACAAGAAAAATTTCAAATGAACAATCATAACTTATGGCTAAAGGAATTAGAAAATGAACAACAAAGCCCAAAGTGAATAGAAGGAAGTGAATAATAGAGACTAAAACAATACAAAAGATCAATGAAACCAAGAGCTGCTTCTCTGAAAAGATAAACAAGATTGATAAACTTTTAACCAGACTCATCTAGAAAAAGAGAGGATCCAAATGAATAAAATCACAAATGAAAGAGGAAAAGAAACAACTGACATCACAGAAATACAAAGGATTGTAAGAAAATATTACAAATAGCTAACTGTATGTCAACAAATTAAACTATCTGGAAGAAATGGATACATTCCTAGAAACATACAACCTTCCAAAACTGAATCAGGAAGAATCAGAAAATCTGAACAGATCATTTACAACCAACAAAATTGAAGCAGTAAATTAAAAACTCCCAACAAACAAAAGTCATGGACCAATGGCTTTCTCAGTGAATTTTACCAAATATTTAAAGAACTAACAACTATTCTTCTCAAACTATTCCAAAAATTCAAGAGGAAGAAAGACTCCCAAGCTCGTTTGATAAGGTCAGAACTATCCTAATTTCAAAACCAGATAAAGGCACTACAAAGAAAGAAAATTACAGGCCAATATCCCTGATGAGCATAGATGCAAAAATCCTAAACAAAATATTAGCAAACCCAATCCATCGAAATCTAAAAACAAAGCAAAACAAACAAACAAAAATGTACACCATGATCAAGTGGGATTTATTTCTGGGATGCAAGGTTGGGTCAATATCTGCAAGTCAAGAAAATCTGCAAATAAAATATAAACAAATGGGGCTATATCTGAAGAAACCCAAAACACAAATTCAAAAAAAATATATGCACCCCTATGTTCATTGCACCATTATTTACATTAGCCAATATATGGAAGCAACCCAAGTGCCCATCAATAAACAAATGGGTAAAAATAGTCATATATAAATAAATATGTGCGGTGTGTGTGTGTGTGTGTGTGTGTGCGCATGCGTGTGTATAACTCGGCCATAAAAAAGAATAAAATCTTACCATTTGCAACAGCATGATGGACCTAAAGGGTATTATACTATGCGAAATAAGTCAGAAAGAGAAAGACAAATGGCTTCACTTATATGAGGAATCTAAAGAGCAAAATAAACAAACCAAATAGAAGCAGATTCATAGATACATCAGAGGAATGATTGCCAGAGTAAAGGGGATTTGGGGCCTGGGTAAAATAAAGGCGAAGGGATAAAGAAGTACAAATTGGTAGTCACAGAATAGTCCTAGGGATGTAAAGTACTGCATAGGGACCATAGTCAATAATCTATAATAATAAAAGCGTAATATTCTAATTAGATTGGACATCCTTCCAGACGACCTTCCAGACGAAGCTGGGGCTGCAAGGGAATCCCGGGTCCTGGGTGCCAGAGGGAAGCCGGTGCCGGCAGCCGGGGGAAGGAAGGCCTACTCTTGCATGAATTTTGTGCATGGGGCCTCTAGTATTGTAATAACTATGTATGGTACCAGGTGGGAACTGTAAATATCGGGGGACGATTTTGTGAAGTACATGATTTTATAACCATTATACTGTCCATCTGAAACTAATACAAAATAACATTGAATGTAAACTGTAATTGAAAAATAAAATTTTAAAAAAGGATCTCGATGCCAAAACACTAGAGGCCTGATGCATGAAATTTGTGCATGGGGGGAGGGATGTCCCTCAGCCCAGCCTGCACCCTCTCCAATCTGGGACCCCTCTAGGGATGTCCGACTGCCAGTAGGATCGGGCCTAAACGGGCAGTCGGACATCCCTCTCACATCCAGGACTGCTGGCTCCCAACTGCTCGCCTGCCTGCCTTCCTGATTGCCCCTAACCACTCCCCTGCCAGCCTGATTGATGCCTAACTGCTCCCCTGCCAGCCTGATTGCCCCTAACTGCCCTCCCCTGCAAGCCTGGTCACCTCTAACTGCCTCCCCTGCAGGCCTGCCCCCCCCAACTGCTCTCCCCTGCAGGCCTGGGTCCTCCCCAACTGCCCTTCCCTGCAGGCCCAGTCACCCCCAACTGCCCTCCCCTGCAGGCCTGGTCCCCCCCCAAAATGCTCTCCCCTACAGGCCTGGGTCCCCCCCAACTGCCCTTGCCTGCAGGCCCAGTTGCCCCCCAACTTCCCTCCTCTGCCAGCCTGGTCACCCCTAACTGCCCTCCCCTGCAGGCTTAATTGACCCCAACTGCTCTCCCTTGCAGGCCTGGTCCCTCCAAAATGCCCTCCCCTGCTAGCCATTTTGTGGTGGCCATCTTGTGTCCACATGGGGACAGCCATCTTTGACTACATGGGGGCAGCCATCTTGTGTGTTGGAGTAATGGTCAATTTGCATATTACTCTTTTATTGGATAGGATTGGGAAGACAAAGCTCCCTTTTAAGTGAACTATTAGCTTAAACCCTATACTATACTCAACTCTAGAACCTTAGAATAGAAGAGGCCTTAGACCTCATCTTGACCAATCTCATCATTTCCCCTCCCATGGGAAAATCTCCAAAGATGCACAAAGTACAATTTTCAAAACTGCAGACCAACTATCTGTTCTGGAAGCAGAGTATTATCTTTAAGAGAAGAGCATGGGGTCTGGGTCAGAAAGATCTGGTGTCAGAACCAGCTCCCTCACATCCTAGCTGTCACTTCACCTCCCAAAGCCTCTGTTTCTGTACCTGTCAGGTCAGGATAACAAGATCAAGGCCAGCCAAGGCTGCTCTTCCTTATGTGTGTCACCAGACCCTACACAGGCAGCATGAATAATAAGTGTTTGAATTGGGTTAGATGAGAAGATTTGGGTGCCGGGATGACTTTAATGAAACTGGCCAAAAACAAACAAACAAACAAAAACACATCAAATATTCTGATGCTGAAGTTTTCACTAGAGCCCTGAGGTTTCTAAAGCCTGATTTCTAAGACCACAGATGAGGGACAGGGTGGGGGGATGGGGAGGTAGGGGGCTGGAAGGCAGGGACTAGTGTAAGTTAGATAGGACCTCCTGCCCCACACTCCCTCCTTAAGCCAGAGAAGCTTTGCAGTTACATCCCCTTGAAGAGAGAAGATATATAGGTATCATCCTCCCACCTCCACCCAAAATGCTTATGGAGGGAACGGAATAGAAAAGGCTGGGCAGCCTCAGGCCAGTCCCTTACCTTCTCTCACCTTACCTCTCAGAGTTTTGGATCACCAGCCCCTCAAGTTTCCCTTGGCTCTAACAGCCTCATCTATGTCCCTATTGCCCAGCCCCCCTATAGTGAGAACAAGTGCTTTCCTTTCTCTTCCCAATGGAGATCCAAAGAAACCATTCCCCTTTCTGGGGACTACACTGGAGGGAGATACAAACCAACCCACCTCTTCCTTTCTCCTATCTGGAGCTTTGACTTCTCTCAGGATAACAAACCTCTCTGACCGAAGTGCCTTCGCACAAGGCTGAAGCTTGCCTGCCTGCCTGCCCTTCCCCTGAGAGCCCTGAAGAAGGGGAGAAGGAAGGGAGTTCAAGCTGAGCTCAGTGTGCCTGGCTCCTCTTGCTAAGTCACCCTCGCCCCCGAATCGGCCTGGCAAGGAGGGAAAGAAGTGGTTCACTCAGCGTGTGGGGGAGGCGAAGGGGCTTGGAGCCACTGTGAGGGTGCTTGCCATACACTGCCCACTGCCCATGTTTGTAGAGCTTGGAGACTTGAATAATACTGTGCACTTTATCTTTATAGCCTCTTTTATGCTAACAGGCCTAGGGGTAGCAGGAAAGGGCAATGCACTGTAGTCTGCTAAAAGCTTTGCCATTTGATTGCTTCATAATTTCACCATTCATCTAATTTGGAGTACACATTCATGCAGCAAACCTGTCTGTCACCCTTAACAAGCTCTTTGGTACAGACCGGAACACTCTCCCGTACTGTAAACAACCTCCTCCTTCGGCTGAGAAAGCAAGCACAGGACACGCTTTTAACACTCATAGAGGTAATTGCTTTGGACTTTCTCACCCACGGTATTGGATTTCTCAATTCCCAGGATGCCTCATCAATGGATCTCTTTTAAAACATTTTCCCCTATTTTTTTCTTCAAAGCTATTTCACGCACATTTCCTTAGCACCTTCTATGCGAAGGCCCCTCACTGGAGAATGCAAGAGATGTAAGATTTGGCCTTTGCTTCCTGGAGAAGGGGCCTTCTAAATCGAACACAAGCTTAGGAGTTAAGACAAATGTGGTTTTGACCTTGGTTCTTCCACTCAGTATCTCTGTGACTTTGGAAAGTTAATCATCCTCTTTCATCCAGGTTTTCTCAATTGCAGAGTGGAGTCTAGAAATTATCTGCTATAAATTGGTGGGGATCAAATAGAACAATATATATGGGGGGAAGCATGATTAACATGCTATATAAAGCGAATTAAATACATTTAAGTACTCAACTATTCTCTGGACACTTATCCCACCACTTGCCACTCCTCATAAACATACTAACACAGACACACCACAGAGAAACAGCAAGTGAGGGAGAAGAGTTTACCATCAAGTAAATGTGGATTTCGTTTCAATGCTTCAACTACTTCCCTAAGGATCGAGACCCTTCCTCTATTAATGGAATTCTCTTATTTGTACTGTATGATAGCTGATATCATTGAACGGAAGCAAGGACAGAATGTAGACCATGCTGTATGTCTGTCAATCTGTGAACATTTTCCAATGTCCATAAAAACAGAAATGGTTTAAAACAAAGAAAATTCTGGAAAGAGGTCTACCAAGTCACATGGGGGTAATTTGGAGGATGCCAAACCAAAGACAACAATGCAAATTATGTCTTAAGGTTGACAACCAGCTCAATTAATTTTTTACTACTTTAACAAGCTTCCCTATTTGTTTTGATGTCATAAAAAAAAAAACCCACACAACCAAATGCTAGATTGCAAATGCCATGAGAGTCACGGACCATTTCTTAATTATGACCATCAACAGTGGGCAAACAAGGGAAGGGCCTCCTCCCTGAATAAGTGAAGAAGTTGATGACAGATGACATTAAAAACACAGGGACCTGAATAGCTTCTTTGCTTTATATAAATGTTTGATGGTCATGAAATCATGAGTGAGATAATGAAAAATGAAGTGGATAAATTATTGAAGGAGGGCAGGGAATGACCAAGGGGTATTTATAATATCGTAATGTGTTCAACTTAGCTGAGGCTGGTGCTAGGTATTTTAGGCAAACTAAGAAACTAATACAGGCATTAGTTTGTTTGTATGTTTTGCTTTCTTTTGTTTTAGATCTGTTGGAGACATACACGTACAAAATTACATGTCTGTCGCTCCTACCAGACCAAGAGGTCATGGAGCTCAGGGTTCTACTATCGTGTCCCCGGGTCTAGTGCCAGGCCCAGCCGTATAGGGAGCATTTAATAGTGTGAATGACAGACTCTGATGACAGCTGGGAGAAGAAGAATAGCTACTGCCCATAAAATAATAATAGTTAACATTAATTTAGCTCTTACTATGTTCCAAATACACTTCTAACAATTATATAGAATACATTTTTTCTCATTTAATACTTATGAGATCTATCAGAGAAAATATCCATTTTTCCAAGATTTGCAGAATTTGATTTAATATCTTTTTTTTCCTTGATAAAGTTCAATTTCTTGTCAGCCCACTTTTCCATGGCTGTGTAACTTAGATCATCGCTAGCCCCCTCTGGGATAAAGGACCCTGGCAGAATGAAGGCAGCGCTGCCAGAAAGGAATGAGAAGTCCACCCTTTTCTGTCCTGAAGATCGTGAAGCCAAAATCTTAACTGGGGGGTGGGGGGTGTTATCCCTGAATAGAGGGATTGTGTGTGCTGCATATTTTTTCTTGTGTACTCATGTATATATTCCAAATATCAAACAATAAATGTGCATTACTTTTAAATATGGAAAGAAAAATATTGAAGGACCATTTTTAAAGAAAGCACTATGTGACAGGACATGACATGAATTTGAATCAACAATAAAATATATGATGCCAGGACATATTACAATCAGTGTCTCAAAGGAAAGACAAGAAGTAATGTCATTATCAACAATGGCCAGGAGTTACTTGATATTTCTGTCCAGTTTGAGGCCTGATTCTCTGAGCCCTGAAAATGGTCATAAAAATGATTTTTTGAAAGAAAAACAGGACCTCTCTAGGAAGGTTAAGAAAGTTGGAGAAAAGGAAAAGAAGAGGGAGAACTTACAAACTGAATTCTAGTGAAGGAACATTGTCATAAGAATAACACTGACCAGCTGTTCATCATCCCCATTTAGGCAAAAAAAAAAGTCTCACATTTCAGTGAGAATTTGGTGTTCAATGGCAAGATGACCTTCTTAAAGATATATGTGATAGACACAGGAAATCCATAGCTCTACATACTAGAAATACTTAGGGTGGTGAACACACACTACAGATGATGTGTTGTAGAACTGTGCACCTGAAACGTATAATTTTGTTAAGCAGTGTCAGCCCAATAAATTCAAAAATAAATAAATAAATAAATAAATAAATAAATAAATAAATAAATAAATATTAAACTAATATGAACAGGCCATTCTTTGGGGGTCTGGATTAACAGTTTTGTGCATGGAGCTTGCCAAGTTACAGTCTTTCAATCCTAAGCTCACTCTGATAGACTAAATCTACCTGCCATCCAGCAGGATAGGAGACTGCCATGTAGTGCAAACCAACTTTCTTCTGCTGTATTTAAAAGTCAACTCAATTGTAACCACATCAGTATCTCATTTATGCAACAGCTGGCCAAAACTTCATCTCCTCCAAAACGTTCCCTCTGAAAGAAACTTTGCAACAGAAATTATTTTAGGATAATGTTGGACCTCCGTTCATGTCTTCTCATGCTGAACTATATTCAAAAATGGAATTAGAATTGTACATGGTAGAATCATTCAACTGGAACCCATCAAATTGTTGTTGCCAAAACCATGGTATTCTGGTTTCCTTTTGGGGCACAAATTAAAAGAATATCCATGTCCCTGCACAAATAAACTCAATAGATCCAGTTTCCTATATTTCATATGTACTTAGTATTTATTCAGCAAATGTTCACTAAACTTGGCACAACAGGCCAAATACTTATGTGATGGTTTGCAATGCTTACAGAACATTCCTGTGTTCTTTCACGGCTAACCAGACCCAGAATATTATCATTTTAATGATTCTGAAACTAAGGTTCAGAAAAGTTAAGTGACTTGTTCCTGTCTATGCAGCTAGTAAGCATTAAAGACTAAAACTGGGACCATATGGTTAATCTTTCTGGTCCTTTTCTACTTCACCACTCTATCCTACAGTCTTCATCCTATGTATTCATATTATAGTTGTTATACAGTTTAAAAAGGCTAGGAATGTTAATGTAAAATAACTCCATAAGGCAATGCAATAGTCACAGGGAGCCATGCAAGCAAATGGATAAATAGAGGCATAAGTCACCAGGGCTGCTAGAATTTAATTAGCCAAGAAATGAAGGTGGCCAGAGGAGTCAAGGCTTGATGAAGGAAGTCAGACTTGATATCCTGATGTACGGATAAAGTTTTGTAGACTAGGAAGTGAAGGGAAAAATGTTTCAGGTAAAGGAAATTGCAGAAGCACTGAGTGGGAACACCAGCGGGAGGTTCAGAGGGCCATGCAGAGATCAGCAGTTTTCACATCAATGGGATGTATGGCAAGATTTGGGAGAACTCTGAATGGCGTTGGAGGACATAATTAATATTGACTAGATGTCTCTAGGTATCTTATCAGCCAGGTATCACTATTTCTAAAATACCCTAGATGTGATTATTATCTGTATTTTCCAGATGGGGAAACTAAGATGTCAGCCATGTTAAGTCTAAGACCACATAGTTGCTATGGTGAATTGCAAAAAATAACCTCAAATTCCACATGTCCTGGAAAGAATTCTTCTTTTCAATGCCTTTACCTCTCCTTCCAAAGAGTATAGTCTGTTTCTCTATCCTTTGAACCAAGAAGGGAATTGAGACAGAAATGTGTCAGATATGACATTCTATGACTCCCAAGGCTAGGTCCTCAGCGAACTTGAAGCTTTGGTTTTTGACCCTAAAATCACAATATAAGGCGACTAGTCTAGCCTTCTGGAGGATGAAAGGCCACATGACAGTGAACTGAGACACCACAGCCAATAGCCAGCGTACACCACCGGAAATGAGTGAGGACATCTGGGACTCTAGTGCAGCCATCCCTCCAGCTATGTGCAGCTACATGAGGGAGCCCACGTGAGACCAGCAGAGGAACCACTCAGCCAACACACAGGACCATGAGAAGTAATAATTCTTGTCGGTTTTTTTTTTTTTTTGTGGGGGAAGGGGTCTAAGCCTAATTCTTTCTATCATACAATGCCACTTCCTGAAATTCCAAGCTAGTGATATTGGATTTTGTCCACTTATTACTTGGAAACTATATACAGTATTTGAGAAATGGCATGAAATAAAGTATGCTTTAAAGTTGGCTTCTATATTTCTAGAAAAGAAGGTAGAGGCATGTATTAAGTTTATAATAACCCAAGATCTAGTTAGTATTATAAAGGTGGTTTGAGCTGAGGATGCTAATAATTGCCTACCTCCATATCTATTCTTTTCTTCGTTCTTAGTAAAAGAAACCCCCCCAAATTTTCTGAGCACATGCCCGTCCAGAATAAAAGCTACATTTCCAGACCTCCTTGATAGATACTATGGCCACGAGATTAACTCCTGGCCATTAAATCCCAGCAAAGTATTACATGGGAGCTTCTTTTACCCAATATTCCTCCTAGCCTGGAGCACAGATATACAGAATTACACTCAGCCCCAGCTCGGATCATGTAGATAAGGACCACACACATGCAGTACAGCTGACAGAGGGCTGCACCCCTGATGCCTCATGGTGCCACCATTCCAACCCTCCATCTTTGCATTATGTTTATGCCAGGGAAAGGTATTACCTGTAAGGTGCCATTATTTTTGTCCTATGCAAGTCAGCTGCTACACTGGTAAACCAGTGCAGGGAAGATAAGATGCAGGGAAGGAAGCATCAGAGGGCCTTGAGGTTGCCCAGGAAGAGGAGATGAAGATGATGTCCACAGATGAAAGAGGTTTGGAGTCTGGGTGATTAAAGACAAGATAGTACTTTCCTCTTTTTCCTAGTCAGTTCCCAATATACAACCAGCACACCAGGAGTTTTTAAGTCATAGGAATCTGTGCAATGAGTCTTCTCATTCTCTAGTCCAAGCATATCAAACTCGCGGCCTACAGGCCGCATGCAGCCCACAACAAATATTTTTGCGGCCCAGCCAATATAATGGTGTGAGCAGTTATTTACAATTATGAAAGGAAATAAGTCTCCTGTCTGATCCAGAATTACTGACATTCACCTTGGGTCAGTTTTGAAAGTAATCACTGCGAACAAGATTCCCCCCGAAGTAGGAAAGATAGTAGCAGAGAAGAGATGCCAAGTGTCAGGAAGAAAATACTAATTTTATCATTGCCCTTGTTTTTTTTATTTTGTTTTTTTTTATATATACTATACTTCTCAAAATAAACCTACATTTTTATGAAAATTGAAGCTTTTGGTTTTTTGAAACCCACATAAAGTTAAACCTTGTTTATTTGGCCCTTGTTAGCCTTTGAGTTTGACATGCTTGCTCTAGTCTGAACTTCACAACGCCCAGGTCAGAATAGGTGCCCATTCCCAAATGTGGCAAGGTAGGAAAAGGTTCACAGTATGCACAGGATGGCCACAAGGAGGGTTGGCCAATGTCAACACTTTAATCCCTCTTTTACTTGCAAGTGACTTGCTCTAATCCCAGAAACACTACAAGTATGTACCATCTTATTTTTTATTCAATGTCTTTTGGGATAGAAAAAAATGGTATTCAAGGTGCATGGGATACATCACTCAACAAAAAAGGCAAAGACTTTTATCTTCATGGAGCTTATACTCTGGCAGGGAGAGGCAACAAAGAACCATCAACGTGATGAGTAAAGAAAAAAGGACATGTTATGTTAGTGACATATCCTCTGTAAAAGAGGGACACAGGAGCAGGTTGGAAGGACCAAGAGTGTCCTCAGGAGGGCTGGGGAGGGAGCAACATCCATTCAGTGAGATCCTTACTTCAACTAGAAGGCACATCAGCTGGAGCACATGGGACTTTTAGGGAAAGGTTTGTAAACATCCAGAAAAGATATGTCTTTATCCTAGATTAATTTGCAGGAATAATAATAATAAACTTTAAAGAATAGAATCAGAAATGTGTTTCTAGCAGCCACAAAAGCATGTGTGTGACTTCCAGGTACATGTGTGCATGTGTCAGCCTTGTAAATACTGGGCTATGCTATATGTCCTGGGCACCTAAAGCATTTGTTAAACATTTAGATGTCAGCTGGTCACAATGGCATGTACCGAAATCTTTTTGAATATGCTTTGGGGAGGGGGGTGGGTTGCGGTATAAATTTATTGGCTGCTATTAAAATTAAAAAATTACAATGCATTGTACTGTTCATTCTAATCAAGTGATGCTTGAAGATTGAATTTCAGACTGTAAATGTGGTGCACACATTTGTCTCTGAATGAGACTTTGCATACCAGCTGTTGAAACATTTGTGGGAAGGTGAAAGTTTTGTAGACTAATAGATTCTGCGGCAGGGCATTAGCTTACTGCAGCAAAAGATGTTTTCACTGAAATGACAAATCATCTCATTCTTAATATGTACACAGTCATTCTTGGTACACTTAAGCAAAACTTATACGCCCAAGAAGGGTCTTTGACAATGGAGAAGATGTATCTGGGAAGGAAAAACAATTTCTTTAGAAACAGGAGGGGCAACTTAGAATTTTGGACAACTCTCAAGATCCTAGCTGATAGTACATCAAATATTTTTAAGCAATTATTAAATTGTCATGAAATATTGGTTTTATTTATGGCAAGAGTAAATGAGAATAGATAAATGAGGCAGTTAATAAATATACTTACTTATTTCTTTAGAAATTGCTCTGAGTTAACCCAACCCAAAATCTTTGTAGCATAAAGCAATCTAAAATTTTAAGTAACTCTGCCCAGCTGGCGTGGCTCAGTGGTTGAGCATTGATTTACCTATGAACCAGGAGGTCAGGGTTAAATTTCCGATCAGGGCAAATGCCTGGGTTGGGGGCTCACCCCCAGTGGGGGTTTTGCAGAAGGCAGCCAAGTGATGATTCTCTCTCATCACTGATGTTTCTATCTCTCTCCCCCTCTTCCTTCGTCTCTGAAATCAATAAAAACATATTTTAAAAAATAATAAAAATTTTAAGTAACTCATCAAAAAGTCAAAGAATTAGTTACAACTAGAGTTAGGATTTGATCCCAGGACATCTGATTCCAAAGTTAGTGTGTTTGACCAGCATCCTTACCAGCATACACATATACACTATCTACACTAATAAAAGAGTTAACATCTGACTGTACCTTCACGACACCCACCAGCCAATCAGGAGTAAGTATGCAAATTAACCCAACAAAGATGGCAGGTTAATTTGCATACACAGGCGCTGAATGGCCAGGGGCAGGGTGGGATGCTTGTGTCATCACCATGGCTACTTCACTGGACCTCTAGGCAGCATGGGAAGGTGGAAAGGCGGCTCCAGCCAGAGCGAAGGTGGTGCCAACAGCCAGGGGAAGGAAGGCCCATTCTTGCACAAATCTTCGTGCATCGGGCCTCTAGTGTACATATATACATACATACATACTCTATGGACAAATTACATTTTCTTTCTTTCAACATCTAAGACTCTTGCAGTGGATCATTTTTTACTGTTGTTGGACAATCAGTCTCTGCTCCCTCTTCCTTTGAAAACAGTACCTAGATTTTTCTCTTACAAACAACCTTTTCCCAAATGAACTTCAAGCTGACTTCTACTCCAGCTTCAAGAACATGATAACTCCGGCCTTGGCCAGAGAACTGCCTCCCCCTTGGCCATAGAACTGTCAGAGAGCTGGTTCATGGTTGTGCATGTGAACTAATCTAAGCCAGACCCAGTAAGACATTTTCTGGGGCTACTAGGAGACAGACAGGTTCTCTTTCTACCCGGACACAAAATTGGAAGCAACTAATGAAATCATCAGGCCAACATACGGAGTCTGAGAAAGAAGCCAGACTTAGAAAAAGCAGAGATGAGTCAAAGATGGAAGTGGACCAGCTGAATTTGAGTCCCCCAAGTCAGCCATGACCCATGCCAGCCCTACCCCTGTCCCATGCTCTCATGTGAACTTACACACCTTTTATGTAGGCCAATTTGGACTATGTTTTCTATTTTTTCCCCTGACAACAAAAGTCCCAAGGGATACAGTTCTCCCTCCCCAGAACAGACCTACTAAAGTCAGAGGAGCAGGGCTCAGAGTCTTAACAAGGGTTAGGGCAGAAAATGGTTTTTCAAAGGCCAACAAAAAAACTGTTCTAAGTCATTCCTGAACATCAGCGAGATGAGGGCTCATTCCTCTCTCTAAGGTCTCCATCTTTAGTTCCTGGAATTTCAGGAAACAGCAGGGAGCTCAAATATCCTTATTGAGAAGATAAAGAGCCTAATCAAGGAGAAAAAGCTTTGTTTGTCTGAGCAGTACTTTCTTCTCTTCTCTTCTCTTCTCTTCTCTTCTCTTCTCTTCTCTTCTCTTCTCTGTCTCTCTCTCTCTCTCTCTCTCTCTCTCTCTCTCTCTCTCTCTCTCTCTCTCTCTCTCTCTCTCACACACACACACACACACACACACACACACACATCCATGTGATGTCCAGACTCCAGGATAAAAACTTTAAGAGGAGGCGCCACGCCTTTCCTGTTTCTCTCTTCTATCTCCAAGTTGTACATAGAAAAATATCCCAGAATCATGATGGCTGTAACATAATCCAGGCTAAATGCGGAAATTGCAAAGTTGGGGCTGAAATAGACACCACATCCTTAACTCAATCTCATTGAATCTCTTTAAAACAAAATAAGAAAGGGAAGGACAAAGACAAATCATGCTGGGGAGAGTGTTCGCCTAAGTAAACCATCAAGTTCGGTAAGTCTGTCTTTTGTCAGTGTAGGTCCAGACTCAGCCAGCGCTGTCAATGTACTTTTGTTGGAAATTATCATTGTCTACATAAACAAGGCATATCTTTTCATGGCAGCAATCACACACACACACACACACACACACACACACACACACACCATTAATGCCTTCTGGCTTTTCAATGGCTCTATCCCAGACAGAAACTGAAAGGTTGCTAGGACTAAATGACTTAAAGGGGAATTGCTGTATTTCTTAAACTGAGGGCATGACTGTGTTGTGTTTTCTCCTACCTTTAGAATCTGTCACTTTAGAAAAAGAAGAAGAAAAAAAGAGGCAAAGAAATGCCAAGAAGCCGGGGCAACACCTTGCAAGGGTTAACAGTAGATCAAAATCAAATGGCACGCTCCACCATGTCTTCTGCATGACTGATACTGCAATCGATCTGCAGCGGCTCATTTTCTCTCTGGAATCTCTGCCTACTGAGAACAAATACAAACACATGTGGAACCAATAGGAAGCAGACTAAGGGCTTTAAGAGTTCTGCACCAACCTGTGTCAGAGAGCTCTCACTTAGCAGATGGGGCAATTAATAAAAGAGTCAAGCGGTATGACTCTGTCGAGGTGCCTTTAAGTGCTAACAATCCCCTTTTGTCTTCCTACTGTAGAGTGCAGATGGATTCCGATTCAGAATAAGAACTGTATTGTGCCCCGGTGGACTCTCGTACAGTGTCCCAGTATTAACAGAGGACCAGGTGTCCCACGTCTCCCATGTTAAAGACAAACATGATACTGACTCCTTCCCCCGCTAGCATTTTAAGTGCTGACGTGACCACTAATCTGGGGGAAATACAACTTTATATGTAACCCAGCCCTTCAAGAATATCTCAAAAGGAAGGATTTGCCATCAAAGCATCGCCTGTTTGTGCACACACCTTGCTACCCATTGATTCCGATCACAGATATATAATTCTTGCCCTCGCACCAAGCTAGGGCTTATTAAAGTTGCTTAGAACTAAACCTCTAGCAGATGCTACTTTATTTTTTAAGATGTAGAAACTGAGGTGCCAGAGTGGCTGTGCGTGGCCACAGAATGTCACATGGTTCTTTTTGCAAATGCGAGTCCTGGTGTTCTGGTGAATTCTTAGCTTGCTTCATTGCATTCTGCCCCAGTTCCCCATCTCTGCCCTCGGCTCCTTGAGCCACTGCCATCACAGATGGTAACCACTTTCTTCCTCCCTGAACCAGGCCCAGAAAAGTCGAAATGCGTCTGTCCCTCCCAAGGCAGCCACGTGGAACAGCGAATGTGCTGTTTCCCACACGGAATGCCAACCCAGAAATATCTGGGTTGCTCCTAGTTTCAATACCATAGACATCAAAATGCTGTGAGGAAAAGAGTACATTAAACGTTCCACTGTGTGCTCAGCATCTCGAAAGCTTTGTGATGTATGAGATAGACTCCAGGTGGCCATTGGTTGACCAGGGGTCTTCTCTTGGACTGTTCACCCTGCTCAGTGGTCGGCAAACCCCGGCTCGCGAGCCACAGTTTGCCGCTCTGTTGACTGATGAGTTTGCCAACCACTGCCCTTGCTCATCATTCAGTGGAATTGGCCTCTGGAATAGGCAGATACAACTGAAACTCATGTCCTCGGACAGTTTATTAGAGCTCACAGAACGCTCACTAGGCTGTTGTTAGTTGTTGCTACTGCTGTGATGTTAAGGGTTGGGCTTCCCATGTGGGCTGATATTAAAATTAAAATTTTAATTAAGTTCAACAAACATGTCTCGAGCTCCAACTCTACCTGGTTCCAAACTTCAGTGTTAAGGCCAATTCAAAATAAAGTACGTTTTTAAGGGGAAGGGAAACCTCTGGCTTATTTTGTCAAACAACCTAACTTAGAGGGGAATGCCAGATCTGGGAGAAGTCCTAAATCTAGAGGCAGAGGCAGGGTGAAGCCAAGCTCGGATCTCTTGAGTAGACCCGAATACACTAGTGCTCGTTCTTCCGCATCACATGACCCCATTTCCACCTCCTAATAGATAACATTCCTTTTTTTTTTCTTTTTTAATGGACTAAGACTCACCCTTAGGCCCAACCTCTGTGTTTTGGGGGAATAAGAGGGAGGAAACTGCTCTGTTTGTTGAGAATAATCATCCACAGTTGTTTGGACAGGACACTACCCATTTTGTCCTCAGGTGAGGAGAAGGTAGGGAACAGAAACATCAACTATGTTCAGACAAGAGATCACATCTGGTTATGAAAGATGCCAGACAAAGCAGTATTTCCAGACTAATATAGTTGTTTAGTTTAACTAACAATAAAATTTTCTGTTGCAAATTATTCGCTATGCAAACCCTCCCCTAATCAATGGCTCCCCACAATTTTCAGAAAAAATTTTAATGTGTTAGCTTAGAACTCCATTTATGCTTCCTGCCCTAGCTTCTGAACTAGATGCACTGTACACCAAAACCTGTTTTTCCCTCTTCTATAACAAAGTTTGGAATAGGCATGTAAGTTATAAACTATATTTCCCAGCAGACTCAGTAGCTAATGAGCAGAAAAAGCATGCCATGCCCAGGTCTGAGCTTTAAATCAATAGACATATGCTCTCCCATGCTCTTTCCCCCTTCTCATGGCCTGGAACACAATGGGAAAACAGCTTCAACCATTCAAATGGTTGAAGACAACACTCACGGGAGGAGTGAATCACTGAGATAGAAGCAAAGTGGGTCCTTGAATGGAGCCTTGATCATCCAGATTATTACACAGAGAGAAAGAACATTCTCTATTACTGAAGCCATTTTATGTTTAGGTCTCTTTGCACAACAGCCTAGCCTTTACCCTAACTAATACATACCCTTTTATCATAGGTTGGGTTCTCTAGGAATCGGAATCTGAGACTATGATACATGCATGTAGGAGGTTTATTGGAAAGGCTCTCAGTATTATGATGGATAGGGAAGTAGGGTTTAGCAAAGAAAGAATGTGAACCACACAAGGTGATAACAGAAGCCACAGACTATTCCAGGGGAAGCTCTGAATCTGAAATGTCCTTTCTTGTTGAAGCAAGAAGACTAGACATGTGTACCTCCAGACTGACCAATCATTACATGCTGATTGTCCCTGAGGAAGAAAGGGGGATATGAGTAAGGATGCTATCTTTGGCTAAGAAAAATACCTTGCTATTTTCAACAAGTGTCAGGTGAGAGCCGAGAGCCACCAACATGTCCAACAGTTGGGAATACACACCTCAACCCTGAAGGTAAAGCTGAATAATGACAGTACTCACTTCAGTCCACTCCTGCCACATCTCTGACCCAGTTGTTTCAAATAAGTTCTTTGAACAGTAAATCCCGGATTCTAGTTTATCTCTTTCCTTGAGGAAACTTACAGGAAGCGAACAAAATTCAGTCCCAACCACTGAAGCTGGTCTCAACATTGCAACTGATTCTCATCATGCCCTCCTATATCATGTTGTCTCAATTCTCCTCATTCTCAACTTATACCTCTCATAGTCTAGATGGCCAAGGTGACTTAGAACCTCATCCTTAAAAGGTCTGAGTCCATGGTTGCCAGGCTTTTCTCAGACTTTTGCTGTAGCACTTGTCCCTGGGTCTAGGGCAGTGGTCGGCAAACTCATTAGTCAACAGAGCCAAATATCAACAGTACAACGATTGAAATTTCTTTTGAGAGCCAAATTTTTTAAACTTAAACTTCTAACGCCACTTCTTCAAAATAGACTCGCCCAGGCCGTGGTATTTTGTGGAAGAGCCACACTCAAGGGGCCAAAGAGCCGCATGTGGCTCGCGAGCCGCAGTTTGCCGACCACTGGTCTAGGGAGTACCAAGAGATGCTCCATGGATCACTTGGGCACAAAACATACCGTTCTCTGCATTCCTACTATCCCTACCTCCACTGAATGATCAGGGTTCATTACTCCTGGAAGGATGGTGACTCCTTTTTTTTGCCTGTCACTTAGCACAAGGATCCCTAGTGACTACATGACAACTATAGCCTAAAGTTTAATGACACTTTTGCTGTGTCCTTTGGTGGAAGTGTTTCCCATTGAAAACCAGGAATTGTAAACATACAGGTACCAGTGTTGTGCAAACAGAAAGTGTAAATTTCCCAAGGAGGTCAATGGGAATTACTATAAGAAAAAAACACTTCTGCTTTCATTAATATGTCCCTGGACTCGTGTATTCTTCCTGATGTAAACAAAACAGCATCTAATCATATTTGATGTAGAATAGACGGTGCATCCTAGAGGATGGTGCTCTATTCTTACTAGGTATTATCTCTGAACTAGTGCTTCATTTGCATGAGGCAATCTGTATGTCTATAAGGCTGGCAGTTTCAGGGTGTGATAAGTGATAGAACCAATGTTTTCCATGGTCATATGCCATCACAATCACTTCCTTTGCTGAAAAGTGTCCCTTGGTCTAACATGAAATTTTATGGGATTCTTTGTTGGAGCACCATACAATGTAATGATGACTAAGTCAAATTCCTACCAGTTTATATGACATTTCTAGTCTAGATAAATAGTGTCTCTTCAAGGGTAGTGGATTCCCATGTAATCAACTTGCCACCTATGTTCTCAAAAAATGGTGGCAGGTCAAGAACTGAGTTTATATCTATGTTGCTGGCACAATGGATATTAGCCAGCAGTCGCTAGGTCAGCCTTGGTGGGTGTGAGTCCATGAAGAACTTCTTCTATGAAATATTCTTGAATCCATTTATGTATCAGTTGTGTTGATGAGAGAGCTGACTGATGTCAACTGGTAAAGTCTTTCTATATATTTAGTTATTTATTGCTTCTCCCTTATTGGCTACTTTAACATATTATACAGGATATTTACTCCATTTCTTAGGTCCACACACATGCCTTACCACCAGATCATTTTGTACCACATCTTCTAATGTTTTTCTTTCCAGCTCCTGATCAACCAACCAACCCATTCACTACTACCCAGGAGTTTTTCTGTTTGTTTATTTGTTTGTTTGTTTGTTTGTTCTGTATGTGAGTGTGTGTGTGTGTGTGTGTGTGTGTGTGTGTGTGTGTGTAACATTAGGCCACTTCTGTTCCCCCACAAAAATTGAGGACAGGTGCACCATTAGAAGCTCTGCTCATAGGAAGGGCTCCTTCTGACGATGGCCCCATTAAGGTCTTCCTTGAATGCGGCCATAGTCCACTTTTAACTTGCACTCAGTTTTTGAGATGACCCATACATGAACCAAGATTGATCTTTTCCTCCTCTTTCAGCTTCTGTTGTACACCTGGTATTCCTTTCAGGGCTCCAGGTACAAAATCTGTCTCAGGACTGGAGACTTGACAAGGGCGTTGACTTCGCTCAACCTTCTGATCATCAATTCTTGATTTCTTTTTACTGTGTGGATTGAACAATACTCTTGTTGGCTCTCCATCTATATTGCCCCTAGGGCCACTGTATTCTATTTAATGTCTCCACAACTGCCCCACAAAGCAGATACTGTACTCTAATCTTGCCACTCATTATAGAAATATCATTGCTTATTCAAGAGTTACCACTTGAGCTCTATTAGTTGGAATCCTATCATCCTCAATTACTAATAGCACCCTCAGTTACTAATAGCATCCCCTACAAACAGCCACCACCAAATTTCTCAACGATGCTGGATCCTGTCTCATCTGCATATTCCCTATCATTTATATAAATGGGGTGTCTACCCAGCCCCCCTGATGAATATATTCAGCTGATAGGTATTCTAACCTTATACGTACTTCCACTTGAGCATATACACCTCTCTGAGCTTCTTTATCCCTTTTTATATCATCTGCCAGTGAGCACCAGCTGCGAGAGGTGTGGTAAGCAAGATTATACAGAGGGAGAAGTTGAACTGCGGTAGAGTTGCAGCAGAGGTTTCAGAAGGTCTTACTGGGAGCTCTTGAAATGGGATGGATATTCAGAATTATCTACCTGAAAACAAAAGGGACTGGCCTTTATACCTCTGTGTCTTGGGTGTACACTGTCCCAAGGGAAGGGATATGAACTTGGACAAGGCAGCTTCCTTTTGATTGAAGACAATTCCGAAAAAGGGGTTCAGCTGAGATATTGTAGAACAAGCATGTCAAACTCACGGCCCGCAGGCCACATGCCTTGTTTATTTGGCCCGTGTTAGCCTTTGAGTTTGACATGCTTGTTGTAGAACATCAACACTCCCAGCAATCCTGAATGTGTTTCAATCCTGAAGGGGGTCTGGGCTGTACCCCACAGCACCCAGGACACCAATGTCCACTACACTGCGAGCCAAGCCGGTCTCTAACATGATGCCAAAGCCATTCTCTCCGGACTGCACGGGCTGCTTCCCCATCTTGGGTCTGCCCCTTACAGCTAACTCAAACCTCCGCAAAATAGTGCAAGTATCTTCTCCCTTGTCTTTCCTGACCTCCATTAGTCTACTCTGCCTTACTGCCTCTCCTTTTTTTGCTCCCATAGTAATGTTTATTATCATTTTATCACATTATATTAGAACAATTTAAACCCACATTAAATAGGAAACGCCTCGAGGGCAGGGACTATGTCTTATTCTCCTAATTTGACATGTTGCCTGGCATGTAACAGGCACTCCTCCAATGTGATTTATTCAAAGTGTGGGTAAATGAAAGAGTTAATATCTTAGTGAATGTTCACATACACTCTCATTTTATTTCCAAAATGACTTTGAGGCAGCCAAGTTCCAAAAACCCAACATACTGCAGCTTATGGAATAGTAGCTCAAAATATGCAAAACCTGGCAGAAATGCATGTCTCACTCTATGGAATGGCACACTATTGGGGTATAAATATGAGTCTTGGAAAAACCCTCATTTCAATGCTACAGATACCCAGATTGGTGACAGCAGGGTATCTTCTCACAAGGACAAGAGATCCCAGCCAATAGCACTTTCAAGAATGTGTAAGCAAAGAGTTAACAGTCTCACAGCTGCCTTTCATTGGAGGTGTTAATGAGGTGACAGGGGGAAAGATTTTAAAATAAAATTGCCTTCACTCATTCCAGTTACATTCCAGTACAATGGGAAGACATGAATCTCTCTCCACTTATCCTCTCTCCCTACCCCCACTCTAATGAGGTCTGACCTTAGCTCTGTGGTTGCATGCTTTAAAATGGTCCACTAAGAATTTGGAACTGCCCACTTAGTTTCCAAACCTCAGGTTGCTCTGGGGAGGTTACTAAAATTTGGTTACCGGAGATACTTGGGTTAGAGAATATTATTTAAAAAATAATGAGTGGTGAGACAGAGCTGGGATGTCATCTGTGCGAGCAATCAGAAACCCGAGCATGAAGTCATTCCAACGTACCTTCTGCTTGTTTATTTAGAAATTCTCTGTTTCTGTGGCATGAGTCAGAAGTAAAGAACATTTTAGAAGGAAAGCATCCCTAAGATATGGTCCTGACAGAGTCTCTGCAAAAGGTCTCAAACATGGCCAGAGGACAAGATCGTCATTCCAGCTGCAAGTTTTCAACATCCCACAGTACCCTGTCATAGAAAAGTTCGAGATAAAAGGATGCTGCAGTAGATACGTATTGTTGGAGACATCAATGATTTAAATTTCTAAGGAAACTACTTCAAGGATGGGTGAGTGAGTCTCACTATGAAACAGAGAGAAGGCCACAGTCTAGGGGCTTAATCACAAGGAACAACAACAGCCTGTAATTACTGGAATCGAGAGTCTAAAAAGGAGTTCCAGAGACACGTTTATTTGAATTGGACAAGCAATTCGCCTCACTGAATCTCAAAATTATCAGCTAATGATCCTACCTCGGTGGATTATTATTGCAAGGCTTAAATGTGATAAGATGCAGGAAATATTTGACACAACACATATGAATATTATTGTAATAATTATTGAGGAGGAGGAGCATTTGTCTAGGGATTCTCTATTCATGATAGAATGCATATGCCGTTTGTGTGTATAATACTAAAAGATCTCTATGAGTAGAAAAGGCTCTGTACTTGATTTTGTCAGGACTAGTTAAAAACAAATATGAGGATAAATACTAGTTGTTCAACTAGAATGCTTCACTCGGTTGAGAAATTACTTCATCTCTCTGCCTTAGTTTCCTTATCAATAAAATGGGGCTCATAAGATCTACCTCAGAGGGTTTCTATCATGTTTAAACAAATTAGCAAATATAAAGCAACTAGTATAGTCCCTGACTCACAGTGAAGAGTTTTGTTGTACCTGTTCTTTATCGATCTCAGGGGTCTTTGCACCCAGGTGCTACTGAAGAAGCCCCTGTTTAGGAGAATGGAGCGAAGAAAGGAATGCTCTAGTCACTTAGCAGTTATTTGCTCCTATGACAAATAGTCTTCAGTACAACCCTACTTTCAAATGAACAGATACACATTTCTTGAACATATTTTAGTTTAATGTCTATACCAGCTCCTCACTAACATATATGATAAATATTTTCCCACGCTCATCAAAGACATTGTAGAGGTTACAAATAGGCCAGGGCAGCAGCTATGCAAACACGCGTAAGCACCCTTCAATAGTGGGCCTGGATTGCTGAGAGGAATGTGTAAGAGGCCTCTAGGCCAGCTATTTGCTGTCCCACTTACACAAAGCCAACAGACCAAAATATAATAATAATAATAATAATAATAATAATAATAATAATAGTATTAATAATAAAAGCTTAGGCTGGCAAAGGAAGAACATTATTTTTTAAAGGA
The DNA here is from genome assembly GCF_027574615.1 of Eptesicus fuscus. Taxonomy (NCBI): domain Eukaryota; kingdom Metazoa; phylum Chordata; class Mammalia; order Chiroptera; family Vespertilionidae; genus Eptesicus; species Eptesicus fuscus. The sequence goes on along the minus strand of NC_072487.1, from coordinate 23,032,469 downwards.
TTGATACATAAGAAAAACTTTTGTCATATTTTAGTTTTATGTTAAAAATAGAAGAGGTTGTGTACCTTCAATTAAACTTTTCTGTGAAACTAAAGCTGTTCTAAAGTACAGTCTTTTAAAAAATATAAGAAGAAGAAATGGGTCAATTTGGGCATATTTCATAAGGAAAATATAATTTCATAAATAGTAACAGCATTAGAAGAGCACTGAAAAGCATTTGCATACCTAACATTTTATTTTGTCCTTATTAACAATCTTGTGGAAAAGGTAACATGAGCTTCTTATTCCTGCAATCTTTTACAACTGAGACCAAGATAACAGCAAATTAAAGGGATTCAAGATTTTAACCCAAACCTCCTTACTTACCCTAGCATATCACTTGTATTTCAAGGGAATATAATATAAGGACTTGGCTACAAACAAGTTGGAAGGGCTGGAGAAGCAAAATAGGAGAGAAGCAACACAAGTAGAAAGTGATGAGTATTATTGTGGTCACAGTTATTGGAAGGAGAAGAGAAGAATGAGACTGAGAAAGAGGACGAGATGTTCTCAGCGTCTGGTGAGAGATCTCGGTGCCAAATCACCATCCAAATATATGGTTTCTCAAGGAAACTCAATACCCACATCTTGTGACATTAAACCCGGCCTCTTTATTGATTTTTGTGTTAGAATAAAAATAGAAAAAGTTAGAAACAAAATAACATAGCAACAGAGCATATACAAGATTTCAAGGCATTCCTGAGAAACAGAATCATCCGTGGCCTCTTGCCCCAGCCTGGTCCTGCAATTCCTTTGCTCCCCTGAGCCAGCTGTGGCAGGCCTACACTGGGAAGGGGGACTGGGTCTCACAAAAATACTTCGGGAAAATGGGGCTCTTTGGATAGACCTTGTTTCAGGAGCTCCCTGGCCTAGGAGCAATGCAATGTTAGAGGTCTACATGTTCTCAGTGAAATACAAACATCCAAGCCTAATACTCTACTCAGGCACAACCTGAAGTAGACATAGCAGCCGTAATGTTGAATAAATGGGATTTGAACAATTATAATTCACATATATTGAGCTTACTATTTGGCAAGTACTTTATTGTTTCTATGTTTATACATTAATCTCATTTAATCCTCACCCAAAACTTTCGCGGTAGAGACTTTTGCTCTTCGCATTTTAAAGATACAACTAATGAATGGAGCTGTGACATGAACCCAGGCTGTTTCATTCCAGAAACATGCTCATTACCAGAGCTGTTTTCATCCGTGTCATTGGAAGGGTGACTATTCCACATCCCGTTCTAAACCCCTCCGTCCTTCTGGGCCTGTGGACGACCTGCTGTTGCTTGGCCAAGGAAGGTCACAGGGGTATCAGCCACTATGTGCGTCCTGATTATATTACACTCATGTGCATCCTGTCGCTTACAGTTTTTTTACACCAAGCAGTGGTTCGTTTTTTGTTTTTTGTTTGTTTTGTTTTTTTGTGTGTTTTTTTTGTTTGTTTGTTTGTTTTTGCATACAGTACATTTTCCCCCATGTGCATGGCATATAGCTGGTGCAACTGACTTTATAGTAACTATTATTTCATGCATTTTGTTTTGTTTTGTTATTGGTTTCTCCTGGAGGAACCCAGTTCTAAAGCATTATTATCTAGCTGACCTGGAAATTTAAATAAGGAAATTAAGAATACCATTTACAAATGCACCTGGTGTTAATTCAGAACTTCATAAAGATACTAATATAAAATTAGGAAAAGAGTAAGAGGATACAAAGTCCAGGGTTTGATTGATTTCAACCAGTTTTATGGAGGTTTTTTGTTTGTTTGATTTGGGGTTTTTTTTGTTTTTGTTTTACTTCCTCCAGGTATGTGTGTTTGCATGGTATATTTAAAAAGATGGTCCATTTCCTAATCTTTACTTATACAAAAGGATCCCTAATTTCAACCCAGGGTCATTTCAATGGCAATTAATATTGTATGCTGCCAATGACCTTGTTAGTTACAAATTATTACCTTCTCCAGACATAGGTAATGGACATAAATTTAGAGATATTCTATCAGGAAAAAAAAAAAGAGAAATTTAGCAATGGGAACATGCCATCTTCCCATTTCTATACACTCGCCAACACAAGATAAGTAAGCTCACCAGGATTTCAACACCTTCTAGGTGTTAGGGATTTTCACCTTTATTACTAATGTGTGAGTCCTCCTCTTTCACCTCTGAAAAGCTTGCCAGCGCTGAGAGCTACCCTGTAGCAATGGGGACGCTCCTCTGCTGTTCTCGAAAGATCATCACCATTTGCACAGTGAAGTATTTGGCACAGCCGTGGATTCGGGAGCACGGAAGGACTCTGAAAATGTAATATTTTAATCATTGCTTCTCTAAAACATATGCTGAAGTTGCGTTTTCCAGCTAAGGAATGGTCTCAGCTATCATCCGTATCTCACTCACAAAGAAAGGTTCTCAGGCCAACTTGGCAGCTTCGAGCGATCCGGTCTATCTGGAAATCTTTCAGCTCCCCGGTTAGCATTCTTCGTGTCCAAATCCAGGTGCCAAAACTTTCACTGCGCGATGGAACTACTGTTTAACTGCCTCTCTCACCTGCTACTGTCACTGAGATACAACCACCACTATGTTTAGAGCTACTTGAGGAAAAGGGTTGTCGAGCCATATGCTGCACAGTGACGGCTGCGTGTCCCTTAGCTGTTTCGGTTAGTGCAACTGTGCAATTCCTCACCCGGCAGCAGCGTCGAGCCCAGGAGATGGATCAGTTAAACCAGGAATTTAGCTCAGGACTAACAACGCATTAAGATAATCCATGGACCTAGAGTGACCGCACGCTCACTTTGCCTGAGACTGTCCTTGTCTGTGCTGACTGTCAAAGTATAATTACCAACAGTGTCCACTACCACTCACAAAGATGTACCAGTTTGGATAACTGTATGGTCACCCTGATTGTACCTATAAAAGATCAAGGGACCAAGATGAGCATAATCTCAAGCCAAAACATCTCACTGGTATACATCATAGGCCATCTCACCTCCTTCCTGACATTTGCCAGCATCTGCCTTGTTAACACGTTAAACTATAACATATTGTACCCCTAGGATCCATCTGATAGCCTGGCACAAAAAGTGGTCACCTTATAATTTGTGAGATAGATCATGTCAAATCAGAAAAAAACACCTTTCATTCCTGCAATGCAAACACATTTATTATATCTCTACTGTTTGCAGACGCTATGCTAGAAGGTGGGTAGGTAAATTACTGCCCGCAAAGAGATTGCAGTGTCATGGGAAAGACTGATTTAAGATCTAATTTTAGTAATAATAGTGGTATAACATCATGTACTATAGGAGTATACATATAACCCAACCTTGAGAAATGTATGTAAATGTCTTGCAAAATGTGACACATAACTAAAGGAGAGGAAATGAGATGGAGGAAGGTTCTCTTCCAGATTTTATGCACAGGCACATGGAGAGAACGGAAAGTCGTGTGAGCACAGTGAAGATGGAGGGACGAAGGACAAGGCTGGCGGTGGGGATGTAGAGGAGCACAGAGAAGACCATGCACGTCATTAAGGACATTGGACTTTATCTCGAAGCAAAGGAGGACAGGAACCAAGCCTTACATAGAAAAGGGGCTTGATCAGACTTGACTTTAGAATGATCGCTCTGGCTACAATATGATGACTTAGGAAATCACAAAGTACTTGTTGTTAATAGGGAGAGAGGGGGATATCACTTTTGTGTTTTATTTGAATGTGTTGAGTTCTCTATGGAGAACATTCTCCTTGATAGAGACAACCATGACTCAACCGTGAGGCACTCATGATTCAGTTGCTAGTTCCAGGATTTAATTTGCTGGTGTCCTTGGCCAAACCGCACGAGGCTTACTTGGACCTCAATTTCCTTGTCTATAAAATATGGATTGTTGTACTCACCTTTCACATAGGGTGATGTGAGGAACCGCTATTGAAAGGCAGCCAACTTAGGGGGGAAAAGTGTTGCAGAAATGCTTAATAAGTCCAAATAACAGCCAAGAAAGATGAAATGTGTGTGTCAAATGTTCAAATGTGCAGTGGGAGGGTTTCAACTATAAGATTTAATGATCTGGAGGCTCATTTTTACTAGGGCTGTTTGTCCCAGCTAACTCTGAGGCTGGGGTGGCAGTCTTACTCACCAATTAAGAGATGACAATCTAGATCCATGTCTGCTCAAAGGCATGTCCCTGCCCCTGGACTTGGGCTCCCTTTCATAAGAACCCTTCCCTGAATCCACAGAGTCCAGCCCACAACTTATAAAATCACACTCCAAAACTAATCTCTGGGGGAAAATAATGTGCCATTTAAATGATTAAAAATAAAAGAACTGGATGTAAAAAGATGAGAAAGACATCATTGAGTCTCTCCATTATCCTCTTAAGATACTGCAAAAGATCAAACTCTTTAGATTTAAATGAAGAGGTTTGGATAATAACAATCATAATTCGTCAAGAACAGGTTATGGGCAAAGTGCTATTCAAAGCATTTTGTGAACATTAGCTCATTTGTTCCAGAGAGTCATATTATTTCCTGTTATATCTCATTTCTTAATACTTGAGTTTGGAGAATTTAAGTCCTGCCCATCTATAAAGTGACGGAGCTTGGATTACAACCCACATTGGTACAAATCTAGCTTTATTCTCAATGCCTCTGCCCTGCTCTGCTAAAAACTACTAAAAGGCCTATCACACTGCTGTCTTCTTGCTGGGGTCCTGCTTTCTCACCCCTACCCAACCCTGCTGCTCATATCATCACTGGCATGTGAAGTTGCTGTTTCCAGAATGAGTCAGTCAAGATAGGAAGATTAATTTATTTTAGTGGATATGTGTCAGTGTCACTATTTTTAAAAAGTACATCATAACAACTTGCACATCACATAAAATCCCTCCATTGGGTCATGCCAATATGACCCTAAAAAGGAGTGAGTGATCTGTCCCTTTGTACATGTTCCATCTAGAGCACCTGTCAGCAGTCCATGGTTCATGTCAGCATATTCAACAACGTAAGTAAAACATCCAGGTACTTTTCTGAAAAATAGATGCAACATCAGAGAATAGAAATATCATTGAGATAAGCCCCTTTGGGATATAGATTGGTAAATCCTATAGTTTCTCCTTATCCTATTACAAACCAAAAAATTGGTTGTGATGGTTGTATCAAGCTGTACTTATTATATCAACAGTATGCTGAGTTGCAAACTTGAGCTCCATGCAAGTTCTCCAATTACACTTTGGGAATTCTGCAAAAATATGATGCAAATTTATTTTAAAATATATTTCTTAAATTACTCTAAGATAATTTTAAAAACCATATGCATATTCAAATTCATACATTCACACATACATCCATGCTGAACTCATCTATGTAACCAGCTGCCTACTTAACATCAGTTTTAACCATAATGTCTACAAATTCATACTCCTGATATTTTTCACCCTGCTCCCCAAACTTGATCCACCGACAATCCTCCATAATTCAATAGGGGCAATTCATCCATACATTAGTATCTTTCTTGACTCATTTCTTCACTCACATCTCATACCCAAATCCCCTATCAAATGACCACCTCACACCACCTCCACTGCCCTCATCCTGTACAAGTCACCAGCATCACTTACTTGGAGTATTGCAATAGCTTCCTAATTGGTCTTCTTTCATTCGGCCTCTCTCTGTTACACTCTAATCCAAGCATGTCAAACTCAAAGGCTAACACGGGCCAAATAAACAAGGTTTAAGTTTATGTGGGCCGCAAAAAAAAACAAAAGCTTCAATTTTCATAGAAACGTAGGTTTATTTCGATAGACATGCTAAATACAAAGGGCTGAAATAAATGAGTCATCGTTAACATTTTAATAAAAAATTAATATTTTTTCTTGAACTATAACTTACCAGACATCGAATAACTGCACAAATTAATAAGCATAACGCAAATAAACCTATTTTTTTTTATTCTCCGAAAGCGAACTATTTCCTGTTGAGCACACCAAACAAGTCAGTACAAGACTAATGACAATCAGCTGCTAAACATTCACTGCTAGTATTAGTGGAGAGAAATGGTGAGCCTTTGCATAAGGGAAATGAATGCAACACGATTATAGTAATCAGTTATTAGTGAGTGTTGTAGTTCATTATTAATAATTATGTACAGCCGAAACCGGTTTGGCTCAGTGGATAGAGCGTCAGCCTGCGGACTCAAGGGTCCCGGGTTCGATTCCGGTCAAGGCATGTACCTTGGTTGCGGGCACATCCCCAGTGGGGAGTGTGCAGGAGGCAGCTGATCGATGTTTCTCTCTCATCGATGTTTCTGGCTCTCTATCCCTCTCTCTTCCTCTCTGTAAAAAAATCAATAAAAATATATTTTAAAAAAAATAATAATTATGTACAACAGGACATTGTAAAAATTAAGTTATGAAATTTTTATTAAAACGTTTCTTACATACCATTATATTGGCTGGGCCACAAAAATATGTGTTGTGGGCCTCATGCGGCCCATGGGCCATGAGTTTGACATGCTTGCTCTAGTCTCATCCCAGCAGGCAGAGTGATGCTTTTAAAACTAAGTCAGACCATGTCTCTAAGATCATTTCTCTCAAAATCTTCCAAAAGTGTCTCATCTTATTTTGAGAAAAGCCAAAACTCCTGGGATGACCTACAAAAAAAGCTTACCCACTCCCATCCTCTTTGCCTGGCTGAATTTATCTTCTGTGACTCGCCTTTTCTCACTTCACTCCAGCCACACATGTTTCCTATCTGCTGTGCAAACATCTAAGGCATGTGCTGCCTCAGGGCCTTTGCACCTCGTGTTTTCTCTGCTTGCTCTTCCCCAAAGAGCAGGCCTCTCACCTGTTTCAGGTCTTGGCTTAGAAAGGTGTTCTTAACCACACAATTGAAAATTGCACTCTCCTGCCTTGGCTGGATGGCTCAGTTGGCTGCAGTATTGTCCAGTATGCCTGGTTGCAGATTTGATTCCCTGTCAGGGCACATGCCTAGGTTTCAGGTTTGATCCCCGGGTTGGGACGAGTATAGGAGGCAACCAATTGATGTTTCTCTCTGTCATAAATGTCTCTCTCTCTCTCTCTCTCTCTCTCTCTCTCTCTCCCTCTCTCCCTCTCTCTCTCTCTCTCAAATCAATAATCATATCGTTGGGTAAGGACTTTTTTAAAAGATGCAAAAGAAATATCTCAGGATAAATAAATAAAATGCTGGTGACAACTGTCACCTCAGGGGAGGGAAATTGCACACTGTGTACCCTCCTGCACTGTTTGAATCTTGTACCAAAAGGAGATGCTACTTCTTTGAATTAATAACTTTAAAAACTCACATTGCAAATTATTTTGGAGAGTCACTAATCACTGCCAGGTCCTTTGGGTCCAATATTTCCTTTTCATGTTGATTCTGTCAGTTTTATAAAACTGGTCCCGTTGTGGTTTATTTCTATCACCGTGAACTGCATGTTGTTGGAATGGAAATGATTTCTTCTTTTCACTTTCACTATTTTAAGTTTGCAAATGTGATGTGGACCCTGATGTTTCTGCTGCTAATAATAACCTGGATGATCAGGACCTCATTTAGAACTCACTGGACAGGTTAAGAGTCCCTCTTAGCAGCAATGACCTCCTATTCTACTCACTCTGCCTAGTCTTGGGGAGGGTAGGGGAGGGGGATCCAAACATACGCACATCAAGACAACATGCTCCAGAAGCATGGGAACTGTGTTGGGAATTGAGATGTTCTGGATTCTAATCTTTACTTCCAGTCCTCTGGTGATCTCACTCAAAACTCTCCCCACCCTGCCTGGGCCTCTGTTTTCCTGTTTGCCAAGTAAGAAGTGTACACCTCCTAAGCTCACACAAACATGGTAAGGTAATGTGCGTAAGTGCCAAATATGATACACACTACCATTTCTCAACTTCAACAACAAATGTGCCAAAACAGTGGCAGGAAACCACATGTCTTAGAAAACAAAGCTGAAAAAAAACAACTTAAAGGTCAAGAATTACAGCATAGACTCCCACTCACTTTAGCCTTTGATTTCTCAAAGATGATGTCACTAAAAAACTGTGGCTTTGGAATCTCACTAATCAAAGTGAAGACCACGAAACTGAGAGTCCCTTTAAACCAGGGACTGAGTGTCATTTTCATTTTGTCCTCAGTGCCTTCAATAGTACCTGCTAGCAGCCCTCAGAAACCCTCCTGAGGCCATCTTATTCATGGGCATGGCTTTTATAACCACCCCTACAATGGTTCTCATAAGTTTATATCTCCAGGACAGAACTCTCGTTTAAACTCCAGACTTATTTATGCAAATGAGCATATCATCTTGGATATCTAAAGCAGTGGTCGCCAACCGGTGGTCCATGGGCGCCACTGGTGGTCCGAAAGGTTGGCGACCACTGGTCTAAAGGATATCTTACAATACATCCAAAGGTAATATTATAAATGTCCCCCTCAAATATGATCATCTTGCACAGTTCCCTATACAAATAATGGCCCTACCATCTAGCAAGCTTTACAGGCAAAAATTCTAGAGCCTTCTTCTTCCCCACCCCTATAACCAATCCATTGACAAGTCCTTTCAGTTGAACTTTCTAAATAGCTTTCTTTTCCATCCCCTTTTCTCCATCACACTCCCGCCACCATTCTGCACTAGGCCAACTATTTGGTCTATCACTAGGGCTGTTCCAATAGTCTCCTGCCTGGTTTACCCTCTATTCTTTTTTTTTAAATATTTTTTATTGATTTCAGAGAGGAAGAGAGAGGGAGAGAGATATAGAAATATCAACAATGAGAAAGAATCATTTACCAGCTGCCTCCTGCATGCCCCCTACTGGGGATCAAGCCTGCAACCAGGGCATGTGCCCCCAACTGGATTTGAACTTGGGACCCTCAGTCCGCAGGCCAATGCTCTATCCAGTGAGCCAAACCAGCTAGGGCACCCTCTATTCTTATCCTTCTTTCTCCTGTCTGCTCTCCACCTTGCAATCAGTGTAATCAGCATATCATGCACATGCTGAAGTCTTGAACACATTACCGTTTTTAGGCTGAAGATAGAAATAAACAGAAAGGCTTATATCTCTAGTTTCATACCTCATCGCACACACATACACACACACACACACACACACACACACACACACACACACACACCAGCCACACTGGAATCTTCTAGTCTTTTTTACTTGCCATACCCCTCTGTGCCACAAGGCCTTTTACTTGCTGATCCCTCTCTGGCTATGCTTTTCCTTCCCCCTTCACTTGGTTAACTCTTACTCACCCTACATTTCCAGCCCAGGTATTACTTCAACAAGAAAACATCGCCTTCCTTCCTAGAGCAGGTCAAACAGCCTTGGATATACCCTCTTCGTAACATGGATCTCTCTATCGCAGCATTGAACATAATTGCAGTTTTACATTTATTTAGGTCACTCTTTGGTTTGCATGTATTTTTCTACTCACCTAAGTATCATAAAAATAAGGGCTTGGTAGATTTTTCCTCATCGTTGTATCTCTACTGCCTGAGTCATGAAGGTACTCAAGGAACATTTGTTTCATGAGTGTTTCCATGAATACATTTTTGTGGGAGAAATGATAACCAAGCGTTGACACACACTCTGCATGATCCTAAGCAAACAGCTTGGAACTTCTAAGTGAAATGTCTTTATCTGTAAAACTGGATATTAAAAATAATTGATTTACCAGGTTCAGGGAAGGATTAAATAAGGTTGTATCATAAAACTTTTAGTCCTGTGCCTGAAAATACTCTTATCAATAGATACCAGTTTTCTCCTCCGTGATCCCTCATTTGGTAGTTTAAGTAATAAAAGTTATCTCTTCAATAAATAAACAAGTGATTTATTAAAGACATATGATTTGCTCAGATAACAGTGTTTCAAGCCACAGGAGTGAAAGAAATATAAAAGACAAGGGCCTGGGCTCTTATGGAAGTAAAAAGACTGGAAATACAAAGTAAAAAAATAAAATACTAGATGAGTCCCACAGCAATACAAACAAAACAAGGTTTTTCACAAACCCGTGCAGGATTCATTGCCAAATAAGTGAAAAGTGCTGTGAGTCAGAGAGAACTCATCAAAGCTGGAGCCGGTGGGACCTGGGTAGAGTCTTTAGGAAGGGTCCGCTGGTGCTGGGTGGAGAATTGGGAGCCTTGTGAGTGGGGAGTTGGTCAGTGCTGATAGGATATAAGAACACGCGGAGCAGGATTATTCCAAAAACCAATGAGGAGACCAGGTTGCCTGGGGCAGGGGAGTTAGAGGAGATAAGGCTAAAAGAGTACTTTGAAGAATCAGGTATATGAAGTTTTGAATGCCAAGGTATGAAATCTTGACTTTGCTCTCTGAACAGAAATATTGGGAATATAACCCATTACAAATCTAGATGTGTCAACCATTTCAAATGCAAGTAAAATAGAGCATAGCTTCCCCAATTTGGTCCCTAAATTTTTACAAAATTCCATGACGGAGGAAGGGAGGGAAGGAAGGAAGGAAGGGAAGGAGTGAAGGAAGAAACTGCAGGGAGGGGAGGGGAGGGGAGGGGAGAGGAGAGGAGGGGAGGGGAGGGGAGGGGAGAAAGAAATAAGAGCTGGGAATTCCCTTCCCAAATGACTGTGACCACTTTTCCTTCTTAGATTAATTCCTGAAATTCCATAAGGGTTACTGCTAATTCTAAATAGACTATAATCTATAGGCAATTCTCAGAGATAGAGGAATGGACAGATCTGGAAAGGAGAATTAAAGCCTAATATTTACCTAAATGGGGCATCCATAAACTATCAAAAGACAGAACTTAATTTTAAGGTGTGTGTGTGTGTGTGTGTGTGTGTGTGTGTGTGTTACTTGTGGGTTAGTAAGAACTAGGGATATTCAAATTTGAAAATAATGTGATAATGATAACAGAGGTAGACACAAATTGCTGTGAGACTACAGTGTTGGGAAGCTACTGATCCCAAATGGGGAATGAGGGAAAGTGGGATACGTGAGCTCTTTGAAGAAGCGGGCATCTGAACTGGACATTGAGGGGTGAGCAGTAGATTGTGTTGGGAGAAGGAAGAGAAAGTCATTGTAGCAGAGGTAACAATATAGTGAAAACCTAGAGATATGAAAGGTTTAGGAAGACTGGAAAGGAAGATACACATTGGAAGTTGTAGGAGACTGAGCTGGAGAGAGAAATTCTTTTTCTCTGTATCCCACCAGCACAGAAGCAGAGCAAGACGAGGGCAGGACCTGAACACGATTAAGGAGGAACTGTAGATCCCAAAGGACAGAAGCTGAAATACCAGTTGTTCCATGGTCTAACTCTGTCACACTGAATAACTTTATTTAATCTCCAACCCTCAGTTTCATCATCTGAAAAACACACACACACAAAAGAAAACCCAACTAATGTAATACCTGCCTCAAAACCCTGCAACAGGACCAAATGCATAAGCGTGCAAAAATCTGACACATGGCTGGGCTGTGGAAAACGTTTGTTTTCTTTTCCTTGTGACTTCCATTTCATTTCCTTTAACCATCCCTAATCTCTCACCACCACCGGACTCCAGCCCAGTTCCTCTGAGTGTTAGCTTTGACGTGTCATCATCTCTTTGGGTGGCTCCTTTCTAGTCATTGCCTGATTCAAGCTATGAGCCCAGATCTCAGCATATCAACATGTCCCTATCCCTCACAGAAAAGCATTACCAAAGGTTTGGATTTTCTATGTGTAATTGCTGGATTGAGTACCAGGGTTCTTTTCACCCCCTGCCCAGCCTACAACCTCCCTAACTCCCAGCACAAACAACCATTCAAACTTGCAGCCAGCAAAGGGGGAAAAGAACGTGTGAGACTCCCTGGGAGACTGGCTATTGTTTGGGGGAACTGGAAGCCACGGTGCTCAGAGTGTCCATCCTCCCTCCTCACCACACACCCTGCTTCCTGTCAATCATCCTGGAACACCGAGTGCTGGGCCAACAATTTTGTCCACAGGATGTTTGTTCGCAGGCACTGCCTCCCAAGTTTCAAAGCTCATGGCTTCCGCTAATAATCCAAACACAAAAATGAGAGAGGGGGAAAAACCCTTGGGCAGTGCTTTTTATGCCTAATAAGGTCTCTTTATATTCAAAAATAGCAACAGGTTATCCTCTCAGCTGGCAGAAGCTGAAGAGGCGAGGAAGCCTGATCTTTAAAATCCTGAGACTCTGGGAAGTTGAAATACAGGTTTCCGAGAATGGACACCCGAAGCCTGTCCTTACAGCACCTTTAGCATATTTCACAGTCAACTTCCATAAATGATCAACCCGTTTGGTTGGGCACGTGGCACTGCTCAGGGGATAAATGCCTTTCTACAAAGCCACAAAGCAAAAGAATTTATAAGACACATACACATAGAAATTCAAGGTACTCATCCAATGTTGGAGGATAAATCCAATAGACTGAGTTCACTGGAAAAATGTCTGCCATCCTTTCAGAGTGTGTATATGTTCTAAGAAATATTTGAGATCCTAATCTATACTAATAAAAGAGAAATATGCAAATTGACCATACCTCCACAATGCCCACCAGCCAATCAGGAGTGAGTATGCAAATTTACCCAACAAAGATGATGGGTTAATTTGCATATGCAGGTGCGGAGCGAAGACTGAAGACTGAAGATGACTGAAGACTAAAGACGACTGAAGACTGAAGAGGTTTGGCTTCTCTGCTGCAGCGGGAGCAGAGAAGTCTAGCCACGAGGTTTTGCTTCTCTGCTGCAGCTGAAGCAAAGGCCTGGGCCCTGGGTGCCAGAGGAAAACCAATGCCAGCAGCCAGGGGAAGGAAGGCCTGTTGCATGAATCTTCATGCAACAGGCCTCTAGTAATTACATATGAAGCAAATAAGTTTGAAAAATGACTTCAAAATACTGTGATATATGTGCTTTGGGGAACAGGTAAGAGAGTTCTCCTGCATGTTATTAATGAGGAGATCCCCCAAGGTCTTCCTGAGACACTCAATACTTCACCTGAGAGCCCTGGGCACGTTTATTCCCACAGCTTCTATACAATTACGCAACAGGATTTTTCAACCTCTGCGTATTTGCCATCTACCACTTATAATCTTTTTTCTCTGACCTAATGCTTCTGAGATTATTTTTGCCTGTGATTTTGGAACATTATAAAAACTCCAATGGATGGTGGTGAAGGTTAAATGAGATGAAATATAAAAGGCGCCTGGTATGCAATAGATGCTCAACAAATGGTAACTTAGGAAACAGAGAAGTGGGGGGAGTTTCTGAGGCACTCCCAGGACTGCCTTTAAAGTGGCTCCAACTGCCACCTTCATCCTCAGCGAAGTATTGGGGACGACCCAGCAGTAATCCTAGTAGAGAAAGGCACAAAAGCCTTGAGTGGGAACAGTTTTGGGGTAAGACAGATTAAGATGGTCCAAAAATGCATTATCAAAAGTGTCCTAAATTCAAGAATCATTTGTCAAATGGAGTACAAGTTCATGAGCAGAAGCAAGAACAAAAGAGCAATACATCCCAGTTGGTCCCTGGAACCTTAACACACATCTGCCAAGGAATGTGACTAGAAAGCAGGATTCCCACACCAGGGTATACCTGGGGTAGGTCCTATGTTAAAAAGACTTGGGAGTTTAAGACACCAAACATTTTAGAACCAAGTAGTCAAGTTCTGGCCAGATTTCCATACAGTACGCAGCTGCTCTAACAGAAAATCAATTCCCCAGGTTATTACAAGGAAATATGCAAGCTGAGAGTTTTCAAAAGAAATCTTTAATATATAGAAAGTGGGGTTTGGGGGAAAGCTTACTAAACCAGGCCACTAAATGCTCAAAATTAGTGGACTATATACACAAGAGAAAAATATGCTATGTGGGTTTAATAATGAAATAATTACTAATTTTATTAATTATTTATTGTATCATTTTATATGTTTTAAATTGGCAAAGGTTTAAAAGACCACCATCAACCACCAGCGTACTGAGGAACATAAGGATGAGATTGATATAAACTTAGCTCACAGTAGAGGTAGTAATACACAGTATAGACTTTCTAAGTCAATATGAAAATATGTGGCGAGATTATTAAAATAGATTTATAAGTTCTGACTTAGTAATGTCATTATTCAATATCTGTCCCAGGGAAGTAAACAGAAATATGGCCAAAGCTCCATATTCAGAGTTGTTTATCACACTTATTTATAAGAACATCGCCATTAAAAATGGAAATACCGTAAATGTCCTATAATAAGGAAACTGTAGATCACATTGTCATAAATTATGGAGCCACTAGGAATCCCATTTTCAAAGGATATGTAAAATGACACTGAAAAATAATAACGATGGAAGGTTGCTTGGGAAACGGAGTGGGTTCTTGTACATTGTCTTGTACATTGTACCCTCCTGAATTTTCCAAATTTTCTTCAGTGTCTGTAGCTTTCTTTTCTATTTAGAGAACAAACAACTCACAGAAATACCAACCAATGTCCTCGGCATTTACAGACAGACTAGAAAGACAACCTGTAGCAATATCCCTAACAGGACTTGTGAAAGCTAAAGTCCTTTAAACTGCAGCCCATTAGACTATCCACCAGAGCCCAGAAGACTCTGATATGAAGGAAAAATGGTTGCTTTTGTTTCTTTTTTAAAATCCATGTTGCTTTATCTAAGCAACCTGCAAAGTGTCCTAAGGGCCGTCCGGGAGATGGACTTCCCCCGGCTGCGAGGGAAACATTTGCAGAACAGAGAACAGCAGCCATCTCAAGACAGTCTTAGTCACTGCAGGACGGAAAGCACGTGAAATATTTAAAGCACAGAGTGGAGACTTCATTTTAAAATATCTCAATGGCAAGTACAGAGCTGTTTGCTTGTACTTCTGAGCTCAGTGAATCAGCAACAATGGGGGGGCTGGCGGGGAGGGCGGGAGGGAGAGAACGGAGGAAAAAAGAGAAGAGCCAGCCACTCCGAGTGAAAACAGCCCCAAACAAACGGCCGGAGAAGTGAAGTTTTTGAACCTCGCGGTGCTTTGTTTCTTACATAAGTTCTGGGGCTGCAAAATAGGGCACGTTTTGTACTGTATGTTCTCCCAGAAAAGCCAAACAGAAACCAGTCATCATGGTTTCGAGAGAGCAAGGCCTCCCCTTTCTCATGTGTCAGCGACCCAGTCTCCACTTGGGCTGGGGAGCGTATCATATGTCATAAATCACTCCCTGATAGATATTTGGCAGGGAGTCAGCACCCCGGGCGAGGCAACGACGTACAGTATGGAAAATTTTTAAGGTGGAATCTTGATTTTTGTAACTTAAAGACTTAAAAGCACCTCAAAACATTTTACTGCTTCCTGGTACACACACAAAAAGCCCGGAGAGCGGAATTCTGCAGATGGTTTTCTGTTTTATAGGATATAGACGCAGTAAAGCCACACAACTGTGAACCTGGGGTTCTCCTCCTGCTGTTAATTCAACGCCAGTGAAAAGGAAATGGGAGCGTCCGAGCCCCATCTCGCCGAGTTACCGGGAAGGGGGAGAATCTGGGTTTGGACTCTCCATCCCCCCACAGTTCACCGTTCACCACCTCCTTAGGAACTGGGGGAGCAGCAGGGCGAGGGGGCTGGGGACAGATTTTATTGTAAGATAATAACAGGCTGTCAAAGGTACTGTCAGGGATTTCAACAGGAAGGCTTATAAGTTGACGAGAGTCATAGAAACCGCAATAGAGTCTTTTTCCTGATTCCGGGCCCCGATCCGATTTTTCGAGGGCCTCCGAGCGTGCACTCCCACCTTCTCAGATGTTGCAAACCGTTTCAGACTCACATGTTCTTCTTCAGGAGCCTCTTTCAACAAATCAGGCTTTTTTTTTTTTTTTTTTTTTTTTTTGAAATTGCAAACTGCATTTAACCCCTAAGTCACAGCCTCTGGGCAGACACCCGGAGCCTGCTGAACCGGGCAGCCCTCAGCAGAGCCACTGTGCACAGAGGGGTTAACTCCGCGGGCCTGGGACGTGCCCCGATGTTCTGTGTTCCCAGGCTGAGCGGTTCTTAGAAGGGCTGAGTAGAAACGGGGAAGCGCGGGCTGGGCCTGTGCGGCATGGCACTGTGCTGTCCGTGGAAGACAATGCATGGAACAACAAAAGCAAGAACTGAACAAACCGCTTTTCAAGTTTAAAATAAATGCTTCTCTTTTGTGTGATGTTGTTGTTCACAAATTAGCCATCGCTGGGACAGGCTAAATATAAAACTCTCAATGTGGTTTATTTAGAGGTTTTTGTTTTTTCTTCTGTCCAATCTCAATCAACTTGAGAAAACGAAAAGTGAAATTTAGAGAAAAATGAGGGGAGTGTTTTGAGTGGTTATACGTGCACATAGGCCGATTCGGAAATAACTTAAGACTCTAAAATGATACCATGTCCGCTCTCATCCTGTCGTCACCCATCAGTGAGTTCTTAAGATTCTGCTCCTCCCCCTCCATGAGCATCTCAGGCTTGGAACTGATGTGTTCACAGGCTCGTTACTCTCCTCAGCGCAGTCCCTTGAGAGCCCACCTGTAGTTGGTCATCAAGTTCAGGACTTGACCTCCTAACCATTACAGAAGAAAAACGTATTTCTTTCAGCAGGAAGCTCTCGGGCATGGTCCAGCCCACCTTGACACATCTCACAGTCCTCCTCTCATCTCCATTTCTCCACCTTTGAACTCACTGCTCCTCAGCTGGGGCTGCAAATTGCAATACCCTGGGAAGCGTTTAAAAATTCCAACGCCCAGGCTACATCCCAGACCAATTATATCAGAGTCTCTGTGGGTGGCACGGAGGCATCGGTCTTGTTTAAAGCTCTCCACTTGCAGCCAGGGTGAGAACAACCGCCCTGCCTGTTGTTCCCGTGTCCAGTCCTGCTCGCCTCTAATCAATGATTCCACTGAAGCAAGGAGGGAGCTTTCCAAAGTAACACATATGTTCATGTTTTCCCCCTGTTCAATGGCCCTTAAAAACCTCCTTAATGGCTTCAGAAAAATATCCTAATCCCTAAGCCTGATCATCAAAGCTTGCTGGTCGCCTTCTCTCTCTCTCTAGTCGCACTTCCTGTCCATTCCTGCCTCCATCCTCACTGACCAGTGGCATGGAACTCCCTGAGCCCACATGCACCAGTCTCTCTCCCCCACATCCTAGCCTTGGAACAGGCTGCTCCTTCCGGCTGGAAAGCCCTCCCTCCTCCTGTCCAGGACAATCTCAACTCGAACTTCTCCTCGCTCACCTTTGGGTTCAAGTCCGGTGTTGCTCCTTGGGAAGTCCAGCGCCCAAGCTGGGAGAGCTGCTGACCACCACTCGTATGCTCCCCGCACCCAAGTCCTTGATCTACCTGGAGTACAGGTAGAGAGATTGTCTGTTTATTTGCTTTCTCTTCTATCAAATTGTGAGCTGTTGGGAGCAAAATAGATGCCTTGTCCACCATGATGCTCAGTTCAGCCTCTGGCCCTTGGTGGGAGCCCAGAATAAACAGGGCTCAGTGGGCCAAACCAGCTCTACTCAAAAAAGCCTCATTGTCCAACTCAATGTTATACTATTCCAGGTAGAGAAAACCTCCCTAAAATTCAGAATCATTTTAAGGCAAGCAATCCTGCTTTTCCGATGGTACATACAAATGGCCAACCTTTCGTGGCTCTGATGAATTGGCACTGAGAGATAGCTGTGAGGGGGCAGCCCTTAGATTTGGTGTCAAGAGTCAGGCTATTTTTCAGAAGGGAAGGACCTCTGCTGAATATGTCAAGCCAAATAACGTTTGTGGTTTGCAAGATTTCCAACCAACCTCCTATTTCATTTATGCTCATTGAAAAAGATAGAAAATGCCACCAGATGTAGTTGGGATAGCCTGGGGTTCGGCAACAGTGGTATGGGAGTAAAGATAAATGAAGTCCTATAATTGGTTTTGAAAGTCTTGCTAGTCAGAGCCACACTCCCTGCCCCAGGAGCAGAGGAAAGGTGGTTAGTTGATAAAACAGAATGTCCCAGGTGACTGACTGAAAGCATAAAGCTAAGCTGGTGGGAGATGGCTTTGAATGTCAGGAAGAGATGGAAAGGGGGAAAAAATGGAAGAAAGAAGGGAAAAGGGGGTAAGATGAGGAGAGGACAGAAAAAGGGAGGAGAGGGAACCAACAGGTAAATAATCTCCATCAGTCTTCTAGTGAGTATTTTATTCTCATTTTATAGGCAGGAAAAATGCAACACAAAGCAGATAACACACTTGCACAAGGCTGTGTGTGTATCTATCAAGTAATAGAAATTTAAAAAAGGAAAGAACGAGGGAGAGATTCTGAAGAGTGAAAATGTGTAAGGACGAGGGGAAAGAAGAATGCATAAGAGAAGGGAAGAAGAAAAAAGGCAGGCAGAATAGGCCAGGAATTTAATTTAAAAGCACAGACTGTAGCACTGACATTTCCCAGACATTCAGCATGAACCCCATGCTGCCCTGGGACCGCACTAGTCTGGCCTTTCTCTGAATATATGGACCTTTCTTGGGCTCAAGCCCAGGAACTCATCTGCCACCTGGACAGGTTGTATTTTTACTCTGTGGAATTTCAGAAACAGCTTCAGGGAACAAATTCTCCATCAGGTGTTCCTGGCTAACCCTTCAGTAGCCCGTGGACAGCGTGAAGAGGCAGAAGACACACCAGGCCAAAGAACCTTCTGCTTGTGCCCTGGACCTCAACTTACAGAAAGACGACAGGTGATGTCTCCAGCCCTCACTGTGACAAGAGGTCTTTGCAACACACACACACACACACACACACACACACACACACACACACACGTGTGGCGCGCACACACACTCTACACCCTGGTTCTCTACAGATTGCAGACCAGCTGAAATATGCTTTGTCACCATTGCTTTGGATTTTTTTTAATGTATGTTTGTCAGTTTTGAACAGTCATCTTAACTTTGAGGAACCCTATTTCTTGTCGTCTGTTCTCATGTTTTGGCACGAAATGGTCACAGCTTCAGAGAGAATCTAACCAACTGGGTGGGAACAATAAATTGGGGCTGGAGGTGAGCAGCCCACAAATTTCTCACATTCCTCTTTTCACTTATCAGGCATCATTTTTCAACAGCTTCACATACTGTGCCAGCCTGAACCCACAGAGCTCCAACACTATAGCTCTTTGCTCTGGGAATGTTACTAAAACAACAAAAGCAAGTTGTAACCAAGTACCAAGTTATATCGGGCATTGTGAGGCTAATAATAATACCCACTCTAACAATAACAACAAATTTATGTAGCATTCAACATTTCACAGATGGCTTTCACATATGGTATTTAATCGCATTGTCATTAGCAATCCTAAGTGGTGGGTGGGGCAAATATCTTTCACTGTGCCTGGATAAACAAGCTGAGGTCCAGACAGGTTAACACATTGGCCCAAGTCCGTATGATTATTCAGAGAGGAACAAGAAATTGACACCTCTGACCCTGAGTTTGGTGATCTTTCCACCATAACATAGATTTCAGTACACTTATTTCTCTTTTGAGAGAAAAAAAAAATTTCTAACTGTAATCCTGTATTTGCTTTTCAAATTGAACTTGCACAGGTGCTTGAAAGACATCTGTTGTTCAAGCTAAAGGACTGACCAGGTAAAGTCACAGAGGTGTGGAGAAAAGACCCTGAGACATGTATTACCCAAGAGAGCTTGGGAGGGACTGTCTCCAGCTTCCTGGGTAGAAAATCCAAGCAAAGGCATCTGACCTAACGGTTATGTTTTAAAAGGAAGTCAAAGTGTAAGCACATTTTCTGAGACAGGGTTGCTATTGTCCTGAACTAAAGGTGTTTCCCAAACTTATTAAATGAACTGACCCTTTCAGACAATCCTAAGGTTACTGATTAGTTCCCAACCTCACCTCAGCCCTGATACTTTCCAACCTTGGAGGGAAGTGAGTAAATTGTTCTTTTTTTATTATTTTTTTAAATTTACTTTTTATTCTCATCATTGAATATTGGGTGATCACATGTGCTTGGCCGATTTTTTACATTTTGTTTATAATTCTTGAAAAAGTCTGTCTCCCAGGAATGCATCATCTGCTGCAACTTGCAGTTCGCATCCATGTATATTTTGTTCATGCATTACATAGTTTCATTGTAATCGTTTCAGGTTAAGTCCTGCTGAAGAACTATATCCGCTCGCTTTAAGGAACACTCCCTGAGTTTCCTCCTCAAAACTAAAAGGGGTAAATAGACAAGGGACGGAAGTATGCATGCCAATGAATGAGATCAGGGCACAACTTCTGAACGCCACAAATGAGTGAATTCCTTGAGGTCAGGGACTGTATTTAACCCACATCAAGGAGGCCTAAAGACAAGCAGCCCTGAGTTCCAACCTGACTCTGTCACTTCCTAGGTTTGATCTTGGTTTAGCTCTGGAACTCATTTCCCTCATCTTGGATGTTAACTTTGCAGAGATAGTGTGAAGATTGAGTACAATAATGAATATAAAAAATCTGGCACAGAGAAAGCATTAAGTAAATATTATATCCCTGCCCCATTATTCATTTGGTATTCCTACATGGAGAACACTCAAATTATTTGTTTGCTAATGCTCTGAGTATATCAAACCCCTGCTCTGAATTTTTTTGCCTTTTAATGCCTAAGAAAAGTGATACAAAAAATAAGGACAGCTCAGCAGCATGACTCAATGGTTGACTGCTGACCGATGAACTAGGAGGTCAAGGTTCAATTCCCGAAAAGGGCACATGCCCTGGTTGCAGGCTGGATCCCCAGTAGGAGGTGTGCAGGAGGCAGCCGATCAATGGTTCTCTCTCATCATTGATGTTTCTCTCTCTCTCCCTCTCCCTACCTCTCTGAAATAAATAAAAATGTTTTTAAAGAATAAGGCCAAAGGATAGTAGATGCAATAAGAGAATGTAGGGTAGGGAAATGGGGACAGGGAGCAGCATGGGCCATAGGTTTGTCCAAATGCAAGCTCATCTGAAGGTTCTATGTACAGGGAGTGGGTTGCTATCAGCTTGAGTGGGCTGTTTTTGTTTTTTTTTTTTTTTTGGTCACAAAATGGAAGTTCTAAAGCATAAAGTAAATAAATGGCATCAGCTGAACTCACGATTCAGAGCTCTTCATGCCCTGAAAGCATCTCCTTTTACTCAGATCCATTACATAATTAGTAGCAACTATTTAAGACAAAATGCTGCAAATTCTTTTGCCTCAGCATGTTTAAGGTGTGAAAAATTAGAAACCGCGCAAATGTCCTACGATAGGAGTCTGGCCACATAAACTGTAATGACTCCCACAATGGAATACTGTGTGGCTATTATGAGGCCGTTCTCTATGGGCATGGAGAAATATGCAGTAAATGAAAAGTGCAGGTTACAGGTACATAGCCATACATATAAAATGAACACTTTTCCCCCAAACATATTTATTGCTGTGCACCTCCGAAGTGAGCCGAGAGATCTGCACCTGGAACGCGGCGTTCTCCCCGCGTCTCTGACTTCAGGCTTCTCCCCCTGCGCATGTCCTGGAAGAGGACTCTGCTGAACAGAATGCGAACGTGAACTCGGCACAGAGAAGCGGGCCCACGGAAGGCATCTTGGATGTCCCAGCAGACTCTGCGGGAAGTGCCACCCACCGTGTTTGTTCAGGACAAAGAGCAGGCAGCTGCAGCCCAGGCTGATCAGAGCATCTGCCCCGTGAAAAGGAAGACGATATAAAACGATTTAGGGGCCCTGAGGCCTCGGACGCCCCATCACCATGCAACACCCTGGGCCCTGCTGTACGCTCGGGTCTGGGATGGATCACAAGGTGCTCAGCAAGCAGACCTGGGAGTATAAGAAGAGGAAGAGCAGGGGAGTCCGGTACGTGCTGGGCTGGAGCGGGTGGCTGAGCTCACAAAGCAAACGAAGAGGAGGAGGAAGGCCAACCTCCGCGTGGGGCGGTGAGTGAATGCGCCCTGGGTGATGCAGGGCCCTTTGTGAGGAGCCTCCCCGGACACACCTGGGAGCTCCAAGAATCAGAGCAGCGCCTGGAGGCGGAGAGATGCGGCGCCAGAAAGGACCAAGGTGACGGCTGGGGATCAGGAAGGGAGGGGTGCTGTGAGGCCTCAGCTCTGCATGTGATGGGAACTCCGCTCTGAGGAGCACAGCCATCTCCAGGGTCTCACAGGAAAGCCTTTGCATGGTGCGCAGTTGGCTTACACAAGGTGTCATCTCTCTCTGACCCCGTTATTGTTACTGTGAGAAGTAAGATAGCCTGCAACAAGCGCATACAAACCTTTTCAACTGGGGCGGTGGGAATAAAGGGGGTTTTTATTTATTGTTCTTTAACAATCTGCAAGACGTTATGTTGTTCTTCTTCTTTTTTGGGTGTTTTTAAAGCAAATTTATGAAGTACAATATAATTATTTATTAGGGCATAAAAGCCCCAAATATTTGTGTAAATGCATAGGAAAAAATGAAGAGATATGTGATCCAAAATGTTATTCAAGGACCAAAAGTTGGAGGGAGGAGGAGAGGTGAAGTAACTTGCCCTATCATGTATCTCATTGGCATAAGATACTGAAACACACAGCCTGATACACAGAAATCATTATTTTAGTCTTGCTTCTAGCTCCCTAACACTGGCACAAATCACATTTGCAGACTTCTTTAGAGTTTATTTACAAAATTCTTCCATAATAACACTTCATGCCTGTAAAATGTTTTAGTTTACATAGTGTTTTCTTATTCATTACTAGTAGCCCGGTGCACAAAATTCGTGCACATTAAAAGGGAATTAATTAGAGGAAATATTTTAATATTGCTATTTGCCCTTTCTGTATAATAGAAGTGTCAGAGATGAAAGAAAATTAGTAAAATGTATATGAAAATCTCCCTCCTGTCAGAGTCTGGGGCATGCTGCGGGACCCAGAGTCAAGTCCCCACCCATCCGTGCTCGCCTCGAAATTGTGCAAGACCCAGACCCGGCTGGCCCCATCCCCATCAAGCCCCACAGGGCAGGGGGCACAGCCTCAGGTCCCCCAACAAGCCCCGCTGGGCGGGGGGCATGGCCTCAGGTCCCCCGGCCCCGGCGTGAGGGTGTGAGGGTGCGAGGGCGCGACCATTTTCATATTAGCTCTTTATTATATAGGATTTCTTCGGTCTTGAAACAGAGAAGTATCACTACTGGAATCTTCCAGGTAAGGAGGCAGGGTTAACTGGGCTATCTAAGATCACAGAGTCAGGAGAGTATTAAATCCATGCTTCTTGATTAGGATTCCATTGCCTATTATACAACTCCAGAGTGAAGCTCATTGATTGAAAATACTGTACTTACTAGACTTTTATACACTCTAGAATGAGTCATGACTGGGGAGGGGTGGTGTGTGGAGAGGTGGAAATAGATTAACCAAAGAACTTATATACATACATGCATAATCAAGGGACACAGACAATAGTGTGATGGGGCCTGGAGGGAAGGGTAAAAGGGGGGAGAGAGTCAATGGGGGGAAAAGGGGAGGATATCTGTAATACTTTCAACAATAAAGATAAAAAACCAAAAAATAAATTAAATTAAATAAGTCAATTTTAGACCCAGCAGAAGGAATATAGTTATTGAAGAACACCAAGTCCCCATTGGACATTTCTACATGTAACAGTGTCTCAAAGTTTAGAGACAGCAATAGTGTGCACTCCAGTTTTACAGAGCTCAAGAACTTGAGTGACTTGCCCAATATTACACAGCTCATTAACACAAGAGTCAAGTCTAGAACCTAGCTCTCCTGAGCCTAATCTACTGTTCCCTCCACCAGTCTACTCTCTCTTTCTACCACATCCCTGCCATACATCTTCACTTTTGGTATTTGAAGCATTGCAGATGAAGAATGTATAATCAAAGATCAATGATATATGATGTTTCAGTTTGTGGCCCTTCTCAACAGCATTCAAACTAAATTCATTTAAACTGTGATAAGCTTTATCCCCATAACTGATACAGAGCCATATTTAAAAGGAGTCTAGGACTTTAAAAAAGAAAAGAAAATTCCAGCCAAATTTACTTTTCAGATTAAGGAATGGAAGCCTAAGGAGGTGAAGGGCTTTTTTTCCATGTTCATTTAGGAAGTTCATAGACTCTTGTAAAATGCTACTCTCCTCCCATTTTTCTGTCCTGTCTCATAGATTAGAAAATTTCACCAAGCGTAGAAAATTCTAGAAAGGGACAGGAAAGAAGAGAATGTCCTCTTGAAAATTAGAAAGGAAAATCTGAGTTTGAAAATCTATAAAAGGATTTAAAAGCAGAACTAATGAGATGAAATTGGTATTTTAAATCTAGTCTCATAATGTGTATTTTTTCACTAGAGTTTAGTACATTTATTTAAAGTTTGATTCTGTCATTTAACTCTTCATTTTTTTCTACTAATATATATATATAGAGAGAGATATACACATATATATAGATATAGATATAGATATAGATCTAGATATATATATATATAGATATATATATAGATATATATATATATATAAATTCCCTTTGCCTTCTTTTGGATTGAATAGTTTATTATTCCAGTTTCATTTTTGGTTATATATTCTTTCACCTTTTGGACAGTAGTGTCTTACAAATTAAAATGTGACCTAGATTTTTAGGGTTCTAGAATAAATTAGTATTTTTATACTATTCCAAACAATGGGTCTTTAAACACTTTAACTACATTTACCCTCCTACCTTTTTTGATTATTGTTGTCATGTATTTTCACACTTAACATATTTTAAATCCCAAACATATCCTTATTTATTTTATACTAGAGGCCTGGTGCATGAAATCCATGCACTCTGGCAGGGGAACCCCTCAGGGGATTTCTGCCTGCTGGCTTAGGCCCGATCCCCCTGGGGACCGGGCCTAAGCTGCCAGTCAGACATCCCTCTCGCAGCCCTGGGATCTTGCAGTCTGGGACTCCTTGCTCCTTATCACCCACCTGCAGCAGAGGCAAGAGAGGCTCCCACCACTGCCGCTGCACTCACCAGCCATGAGCCAAGCTTCTGGCTGAGCAGTGCTCCCCCTGTGGAAGCACACTGACTACCAGGGAACAGCTCCTGCATTGAGCATCTGCCCCCTGGTGGTAAGTGCGCATCATAGCGACCGGTCTTTCCACCGTTCGATTGACTTGTATGTTAGGGTTTTATTATTATATAGGATAGTTAATATATTTTTAAAGTTTATTCAACTATTTACCATTTCTATTTCTTTTCTTTACTTCCTATATTTCCATTTCTTTTTCCTATGAAAAAACCCTGTAGTATTTCTTTCGGTATGGGAATACTAACACAAATTTCTGAAAGGTTTTGGTTGTCAAGAAATGTCTTTATTTTGCCTTCGCTATTGATATAAATTCTTGCTAAATGTAGAAGTCTAGGTAGAAAGTTATTTTCTTCCAGCACTTTAAACATTTATTTTCTTTTGGCTTCCATATTTTCTATCAAAATGTCAGACTTACTATTGTTGCTCTTTGTAGAGAATGTGTTTTTCTATCAGCTGCCTTCAAGATTTTTATCCTTGTCTTTGGTTTTCATTGGTTTTACTAGAAGGTGCCTAGATTTTTCTTTGCATTTATCTTGCTTGAGGTATAAAATGCTTCTTAAAGCTGGGTTTTGACATCTTTCAACAGTTTGGGAAAATTCTCAGACATCATCTCTGATGTTTTATATGCATCTATGTTTTCTCTATTATCCATTATTTTTTCTTAGAGCTTTGTTTTGGATATCTTTTAATAAAAAGGAGCTGTATCCAATTGGCCGCTAAATCTATCTTATGAGGTCTTTATTCAGTTATTATGTTTTTACTTCTGCAACTTGTATTTTGTTTCTTTATTGATTTCACTGTTGAAATTATCCGTACTGGTATCTTTTTAAAAACATATTAATCATAGTAATTTTAAACTCTGTGTCTGACAACTTAAATATTTGGATCAAATATAGGTTTATTTTTATTGGCTATTTTTACTCGTGGTTTCGTGTGGCCCTGTTTCACAGCAAATCTTATTTTTGTTTGAATGTAAAATATTGCATATTGAAAACTGTACAAGACCTGGTTGCACCGTTAGTTTCTTTCAAATAGGGAGAGTAGGGCACAGCGCCTTTGTTCAGTCAAACACGAGTTAAGTCTTCAGGTATCCCAGCGGAAAGCCTGAGGGATTCACTCATGACCTCTCTTCCTTGGCAGACTCGGAACTTAAATTTTTAGCTCTGTGTCACCTTGAGACTACTGAGAGTTCTGTTTGGTTCCTTGCCATTTCTGTTTTCTGGTAGGCTTGGCACCTCCATTCCTGGCTGTCTTCACAGCCTTGAATTCCAGTTTTTGTCTCCCAAGCTCTGAAAGAGGACTGAAAGCTCTGATCAACATCTCGGGCTCTTAACAGATGCTCAGTGTTTGGCTTCCTTGCCTCGCAGCCCATGCCCCTTAAAAATTAAAGAGGAAAAGTTGCCTAAAGTACCCATCTTACCTCAATGTGTTTTCCTCCTTTAAAGGATTTGGGGCCCTCAAATCTTGGCTGCGCTGGTATTTTTTTGACACATTAAAACAGATTTTTTTTAAAAATTGATATAGCTTCTCTAATTGTTCGCACTGTAAAGTTTCATCTATGAGATATTCAATTATGATTGGAAACAGAACTCCTATATAAGAAATGGATGTGACAGAAACACAATATTAAACTTTATGCAAGTCTCAAATTAAAATTTGGTTAATATTTTTATTTTAAAAACACATTTTCATGAAGCTATACATATAATTACTTCAAACACACACACAAATAAGCCCCTATATAACTGCTGAAATATGAATAAGATCTGTGGATTATACCAATGTTGGTCTCCTGGTTTTGACATTGTACTATAGTTATTTTTAAGGTCAATTTGGGGGCAGGCAGTGTGATGTGTCCTTTACCCAAGTCACAAAGTTAGTAGACAAGTTACTATAGAATTCTTCATTAATGGTTTTTCCTTTGATAATAAGAGTAACATTTGCTTTTTATGATAAAACTAGAGGCCCGGTGCACAAAATTAGCATGGGTGTGTGTGTGTCCCTCAGCCCAGCCTGCACCCTCTCCAATCTGGGACCCCTCGAGGGATGTCCGACTTCCCGTTTAGGCCCAATCCAATCAGACATCCCTCTCACAATTGAGGACTGCTGGCTCCCAACCACTCACATGCCTGCTTGCCTGATTGTCCCTAACCACTTCTACCTGCCAGCCTGATCACCCCCTAACCACTACCCTGCCAGCCTGATCAACGCCTAACCGCTCCCCTGCTGGCCTGATTGCCCCTAACTGCCCTCCCTTGCCAGCCTGGTCACCCCTAACTACCCTCTCCTGCAGGCATGGTCGCCCCCAACTTCCCTCCCCTGCTGGCCCGGTCACCCCCAACTTCCCTTTCTTGCCAGCCTGGTCACTCCTAACTGCCCTCCCCTGCAGGCCTGGTCACCCCTAACTGCCCTCCCCTGCCAGCATGGTTGCCCCTTACTGCCCTCCCCTGCAGGCCTGGGTCCCCCCCAACTGCCCTCCCCTGCTGGCCTCTTGTGGCAGCCATCTTGTGTCCACATGGGGGCGGCCATCTTTGACCACATGGGGCGGCCATCTTGTGTGTTGGAGTGATGGTCAATTTGCATATTACCTCTTTATTATATAGGATTGTTCTATAGGATTAGAATACTGCAGAAATGCATAATACTATCATCCAGAGGAAAACACTGTTAATAATAGTGCATCTTCATTTGACTTTATGTGACTAATCATCAGGTTTATTGAAAATTTTTCAAGTAACAATTCCTAATTATTTTTCTTATGACTTCTTAATGTGATTTTAGCATCTCTAAAATAGACTCAGGATGTATTTTAAATTTAGAATTCTCTGGGCACAAAACTCTGCTTTATACATTTTCTTTCTGACATTGTTTTAAAGCCCCAAGTACACAAATTGTTCCTTACTTCTTAGTGAATTTTCATCAATCATTTTTTCTTAAGAGCGGTTTCAACTGCTATGTGCAGAGATTTAATGTTATCATTTCTAGTTTTCATTTCATGTAATTAAGTGAATATCATATGGTACACTTTATGCTCCGTTTTCTTATATGTATTTATACAACTCTTTTGTTTTATCCTTTATAAATATTCTAAACAGTTAATGGAAAACCCATATCAGAAGGTGTGTCTTTCTGGACATTTCTTGGCAACTTCCAGTGAATATATACTTATTTCAAAACTTGAAAAATGCACTCCCAAAAATTTTTGAAAGAAACTTTGTGTTTGAGAATTGCCACAGTATGGGTCAAAATGCATTTTTTGGTCACATTATAGGATAAACTTTCAAACAATCCACCTAGATAACAGTCACTTTACAACATTTAAGGTTTTTATTTTTTCCATCTAGACTTAAGAAAGAAGCAAATTTCCTTTGTTGTCTAACCAAGTGAAATTATACCAAGCGGGAGGGGGGAAAAGGCTATGGACTCTCTCAAATCTCTCTTTTAAGGAAATTAGACCGTGCGAAGTCCATTGACTTCACAGATTGGTTGTTTGCGAGCATGCCAATTCAACAGCAGTAATTTCCTTTAGCCCATTAGAGAAACGTTAGAGAGAAGCCCAGTGTAATCTTCTGAATTTATGATATCATCTGAGAAGGGATATTCTGTGACTATGAAAAGTTATAGTAGTTTGAGGCTAAAGGGAGTAGGGGCAAATAGTATGATTACGCTTTCCTTCATGAATCAATTCCAGATGTTGCCATTAGATTCTTTGAATGTTGAAAGTAAAGCAAAAATTGGTGCTAGAGAGACCATACAGATAATCTAGTTGAACTTTCTCCTTTTACGGAGGAGGAAACTGAAGCCTAGAAAGATTAATTGCCCACAAAAATTGTACAGTCAGGTAAGAACAAAGTTGGGTCTGGAACCCAGGTCTCTTATCCAATTTGGGGGTTATTATAAATAAGAGTAATCAGGAAGTGCACAGACAGCTTTGAGATAAATAACATTTTATATCCCTTCACTACTAGTGCATAATATTAATATTATTTGTGACATTTCAAATCCTGTATTATATAGATACCAAAATAACAGGAAATGATGAAATGAGGGCTTGGGAGGAATGTTAGTGAGTTAACTGGAAAATATTTAGACTGTTTGATGAGAATGCAGAAATATACCGATTAATTACATTGTAATTAATCTCTTTTTAAATGGGATGCCATCTAAATTTGACTCTTAAAAACTCTGTCTAATAGAAGAAAGAGTATCAAGTACATCTAACCTACTACTCATGTAAATTCTATGAAAACCAAAAATAGCACTTATGCTATTGTGTCCTTCTTCATATATCAAGTTAAATTACTTTGTCTCATTTCTTACTGAATCGTGATATATTGATGGACTGTTTGTTTGGGGACATTCATGGTGGCTCTTCACTCTGTTTTATCAATGGCTACTCTACAGATAATCATTCCTCCTTCCTCCCTTCTGGAGTCGAGCGCAACCAGAAGTCCTCACACAGTTTGGAAGGCTGAGAAAACTATATAGGGCAATCACCACACCATTTAATGAAATAGGTAATATGCATATACAAAACTTTAAGCATTCAGAATGTCCGAGGTGAAATAATATCTGGATATGATGCTTTAAGAAGATATGGGAGACTGATGATAGCTCATAAAATAGTATTAATCTAAGATGCTGCTATTACACTCAAAAGAAACCAAATCTTTGAAGCTCACATGACATCAAGCATGAAGGGTTTTAGTAATACCTAACTTGATATACATCTAGGGAATGTTGATGGCGTTAGACAGAAAGCACCATGGTTATCAGCTAAGAGGAAATCAGCATATAAAGCAGGACCTCTAAGGAACCCCTTTGGACCAAGTGTCTTCATCTTCCCCACACCCAGGAAAGCAAATACGTAGGCCTGAAAGAAAGCAGTCACTCAGAACATAGAGCTCTCAGATTAGAGAGAGAACTTTAGCTAACAGGTAAAATGGCCACAAAGCACACCACAGGCCTTACAAAATGATACCTATTTCACACCACCAAACCCAATCTTTAGGATTTCAAAGTTTTTATACTTCAGTGGGCAATGTGTCAACAGACACCTTTAAGCAGTGGCCAAGGAAACCTTTGTCTGAAAACTTTTTGTTTGTTTGTTTGTTTGTTTGTTTGTTTGGACTTCCCCTGAAAAAAAGGTGGCAATGTCATTTGCATCCCGAATACTCTGGAAACTTTCCCTTCCTGAGTGTTTCTCCTGAGACCAAACTCCAGCGAGGGCTTCAGGAAGCAGGCTCGAGTCTGTGATCTTTCTGTGCTCCTGTGAATGAAAAAGGATACACGGATTCTTACCTGTTAGGAAGAAATAGTGATAGAAGGTGCCTGGTAGTCAATGGACACCGAGATTTCATTTCAAGATTTAGCCATTTTAGTAATGCCACTGTCATCCATTCTCCCGACTCTTCCTGATAACCAAAGGACCCTCTTACCCAAACTAAGTTAATAAGGACCCAGAGCATGTAGTGTTGGAAAGCATGACATCAGGACATATAACCTAGGAAAAAGGACTCCCACAGCCCAGAAATAAAGGCCTCCGGAGAGAGCTCACTGGGAAAGCATGTCTTGTCTTTTTTTTTTTTTTTTTTTTTTTTTCACATAGTTCAAATTTACAGGAAGCGCCAAAATTAGTCTCTGGCAAATTAAATCAACTAGGAGTATGTTTGGGGGGCAAGGGAGCATGCTTTATAGAAATGATTTTAGAAGGGAGAAGTGAGCAGAGCATCTGTTTTTAAAAACATTGCCTTGATGGCCTAAATCTTTTAAACTTCTCTAGCAATCTAAAATAAAGTATTTATTCCAACATGTGCCCTTTGCCAGTCAACTTTTTACCTCTAAGAAAAAAAAAAAAGAAAAAAAACAACGTAATACGGACATTACTTTTGGAAAGACATGAAGAGCTTGTAGAAAAGTCTCACAGATACCAGGTAGCTATGGCTTCAGTGCAAAAGGCTCAGCAGCACCATTTACACATTAAATTCCCCTTGTGTGTATCCTAGGACTAAGCCAGACTTCATTGGGTGTCAGTGAAGGAACTGTAGAGAAAAGCAACAGGCAGGATACAGCTGATCTTTCACTGAATCTCTGTAACTGAGTGTTTGAGGTAGTTGACCAGTGTGAAGTGGAGTTGGATTGACCTGGGACCTAGAATGCTCCCCTCAGTAGACAGGGGCCTGGAGTATTGTTTAATGTCCTCATGCACTGGAGAGTGGCTCTCAGTGGAAGAGGTATTAGAACAGTGGTCGGCAAACTCATTAGTCAACAGAGCCAAATAGCAACAGTACAACCACTGAAATTTCTTTTGAGAGCCAAATTTTTTAAACTTAAACTTCTTCTAACTCCACTTCTTCAAAATAGACTCGCCCAGGCCTGTGGTATTTTGTGGAAGAGCCACACTCAAGGGGCCAAAGAGCCACATGTGGCTCGCGAGCCGCAGTTTGCCAACCACAGTATTAGACTATCTGTTAACCTTCTGCAAACATAATAGTAAATTAAAAATCAAAGGAACTGCAGACCTTCAGATTAAATACTTCCTCTCCATGAAATATTAATTGCTAATATTGTCCTCTAAAATAAATAGGAGAGATTATTAAAACTATTAAGAAGTTAGGACCCTTTTTATAAATACACTAGAGGCCCAGTGCATGAAAATTAATGCACTGGAGGGGGGGGTCCCTCAGCCCGGCCTGCCCCCTCTCACAGTCCAGGAGCCCTTAGGGGTGGGAGGAGACCCAGCGATCAGGGGAAGGCGATGCCCCCATTATATCTCTGCTGCTGCCACTGCCAGCAGAGCAAGCCTCAGCCAGCCCTGGTTACCTGAGCCTCAGGCAGCCCTGAGCGGCTGGGCAGCCGCCATCCAAGGTTTGCCTGCGCCTTGGGCTGGCCCTGGGGGGCTGAGGGGACTGGGCACTGCCATCTGTGGCTGAGGGCGCCGCCATCTTTGAGGGTGTGACAGTCAATTAGCATATTCCCTCCTTATTGGCTGTGGGTGCCGCCTCTTTTGTGAGGGTGTGATGGTCAATTAGCATATCCCCTCTTTATTAGATAGGATATTTCCATTTTAGACAATATCAATTGTTCTGCTTTGAAACCAGAAGTGGTTCTTAGCACTTTACACATGCCCTCAACTCCCATACTTCTACTGCCCAACTTTTTCTTCTTTTGTCCTTTTTATTAGGTTAGTGTTTGTAGCTGTCCTTTCTGCAATTGCTATTCTCTTGGTCATCTCATTTTAGCTTCATATTGAAGTGAGCTCAGTGTTTATTGCCTGGTTTTACCACAGCCAATATATTACTAAAGTCTTTATTTTAACTTATCTTTTTTGGAGTAATTTTAATATAAATTTTTTTTCAAGAAGGGCTTAGGGGTGCCATGTCTGCTGCATGTGTTCATGCTTGAGGATGTCTGGAGTAAACTTTAAATCTGAGCATCTGGCTTGAAAAGATTCTCTCTGAATTTGGTAGACATTTATCCATTGTGTTCAGACTGACTGTTAAACTACCATCCACTTTTTCTTAATGAACAGGATGCTCTTTCAAAGAAATTTTCCTTTACTACATTTCTCAATACTTTTTCCTTTCCCTTCTCCATTTGCTGTGCTCTCAATTTTAGAAACTGAGAGAGTCCTTTTGTTGAAAAATCTTAGAAGCCCTCTATAATTTTCTTCTATCCTTTTTTCTTCTATCTTGTTTTCATTTATCTTTTTACCTCTGAATTCCCTGAAAACATCTCACAGCTTTCCTATAAGTAGTCAGTGTAATATCTTATTCAGGTTCTTCTTAACAACACATGAAGGAATTATGACTTCATAAAAGCAATCAAAAGGATAAATTAATAAGAGCTAATGCCACACCAAAGAAAGAACTACATCCAGTTAACTAAAATATATAGGCATGCCTCATTATGTGAGCATAAATTGTAGCAGAAAATTCACTTCAAGTAAATATACTTAAAATAAGGACTTGATGAAAATTTAAAATTACTGCCCTAGTCAGTTTGGCTCAGTGGATAAAGCATCAGCCAATGGACTGAAGGATCACGGGTTCAATTCCTGGTCCTGGTCAGGGTGCGTGCAGGAGGCAACCAATCGATGTTTCTCTCTCTGTGTCCCTCCCTCTCCCTTCCACTCTCTCTAAAAGTCAATGGAAAAAACATCATCAGGTGAGAATTAATAAAAAATAAATAAATAAAATAAAATTACTAAGACAAGTTTGCCTTATGTTTAGGTCCTAATCTGTTAATTCTTAAAACAAAGAAAGGATCAAGTGCTAGAATCTCGGGGTACAAAAGCACATGACTGCTTGTTATTGCATTCTTCCCCTCACATTTGACTTCAATGAAATGATCATAAAAAGAGCCGTTTATAGAAAAATATTAAACGGCTTCATCAATTTATCCCAGGGCCTCTCTTAACCCTTTGACATTGAAGTCTTTGTCTTCCAATATAACTGTTACATCACAGTCCTTACTGGTTTTCTATTCTCCAAATGTTAACTGATCTAAAGGAGCTTGATAATCCAATGTTGTGATTAGAGTGATTCTTCAATATCATTTTCATGAAACCCCACATCATTTGCAAAGTTTTTTATTTAACTTTGCAATCAATTTGTATTGTACTTTGCATTTTATTGCTGAATGCAATAAAAGGCTGACTATCCAGGCATCGATGTGAAATATGCTATTAATGTTTGAATGAAGGCAAATTTCACACATGTTGAGTTTTGCAAATGTGTGGTGTGGTGTGTTTTTTGTGTGTGTGTTTTTTGTTTGTTGTTGTTGTTTTTTTTTACTTTTCATTTCCCTGTACAAGGGAAATGAAAAGTAAAGTTATAATTCTAGGGAACTAATTAATAAATTCATTATTCAGACACTTGTTAAAGACAGTAAAGAAGACTTGATTCAAGAGAGACTACTGCAATAAGGGTCTTGCAGCAAGGGAGAGAGACTGAGCTCAACATACAGAAATGAGATTTATGGCCAAGCAGTGTGGTGGGGCCAGGCTTCAATGGATGGAAAATTACCAACATGTAAAATTAACATCTAGGCTAGGGGCATTCTCATCAGAGCAACTCCATAGGATTCCTGCTGAAGCCCGGCCAGGATGATCATTATATACCAAGGGTGGGAGATTTTCACTAAACTGACTCAGCACAATTTTTGCTAAGTCTAGACTAAGCAGGTCAAAGACAGAGCCCAAGGTCAAATCCTAATCAAAAATAGGACTCAGAGCACCCTGACTTAAGTATGGTCAAGAAGAGTGTTTGTCAGTGGAGAGAAGGTCTTTGTCTCATACTGTCTTAGGCTCTCTCCCTTTTCCATCTTCATATCTGTGTGTTGCCTTCTGAATGCCCCCGTCTGTGTCAATATCTCTTATTGGACTCATCCTTTCCTGTAATAAGGGCTACTGACCAATTTCAGAGCTCTCAGCCTCTCCAACTGCAACTGCTATGACTTCCTCTAGTGGCTGGTTTATAAGTCCATTCTAGGCCCTCCAAAGGTGTCACTTCTTCCAGGGTAAAAGTCTTCTCTTAGCTCTCTCTCTGCAAATTGTCCCTTTCCCCATGCTGCTGGGAAGTTGAGAGTTTTACAAACCTAAAGGTGGGAAGGCTGCTTTCAGGCTGCTGACTACCAGGAAGTCACCCCCATTGCTCAGGATGCCTTTCCCCAGGTGGTTTCCTGACCGACTCCCTCCATCAGATACCCCCTGGAAGCAGCTGGAATCAACACTCCGCTTACTGCCTGGCCGAGGATTTCCTTTTTAACTCTTTCACGTCTAGGTATCCATGGTGAGCTCTCTGCCAATTGGACTAAATTTGGGAGGGCATGAGCTTCGCTTCTACTAAGTCCAGTGTCAGCCAAGGGAAGTAAACCGGCTCTATTACAAATGCCTTCTTCATGCAGGAAAGGTATACGTATGCCATGGCCAGGATGGCATGACATGCGTTGTTCTTGTTGGCTTGTTATTCCTGCTTTCAGAACATATTCAGTGATGTTATATGCAAAGTATAACATTCCCAAAACACAACAAATCAATGGACAGATGAAGTCTTTGTGGACATTGATGCATGGATTCAAACCTGAGTTCTATCACTGACTTGCTGAGTTAGCATTGCAAGTTTTTAAACCTTTTTAAGCCTCAAGGACCACATCTCTAAATTGGGGTAGCAGTGCTTCCTTTACAAGACCGCAAGGACCATCAGGGAGCATGTCTGTAAAGCACTCAGCAGGGACATTGGCAATGAGTAGACACTTGAAATTGGTAATGACTTCGGACAACCAACTTATACATTAGCAGGCAGAAAACATTTTCTATAAAGGTAAATGCCTTAAAAGCATAACTAGAATTTCCATAATCCAAGAGCGTGAAGGAGTCAGTTAGCCCCTCACAGTCATTTTTGAAGACGAGCTAGAGAGCAGTTACCTAGCAACATCTCACCCACCCTCTACCCAATGAGGACACAATCCAAGGAGCTGAAGCAACAGTAGCTCCTTGAACCCTGGACCTCTTGGGGTTTCACATTTCCTACCCAATCAACTCCCTCACTATGGGCGAATACTTAGAAGAGATTAACATCTCACCTTCAGAGGCCTATGACAACCAGCTAACAAATAACCCCATGAATCTTCAGTCAGCACCCAGCACCCCCTCCTACTTGACAAAAATTGAAAACAGAAAACAGAAAAAGGATTTTCCCCGCAAGAATTCCGGTTTGATATACTACCCTGACCTGCACCTAACAGTTCAAATCTTGAAAATAAGAATCTTTTATGGTTACTGGGAAAATTCATAGTTTATCATATTTTGTCGGCTGGAGAGGAAGAAAAGACTTGGCCAGGATCCTGGGGGAAAGATAGCCTGTCATATTTGCCTAGATTTATTTAGGAAAAAGCACTCAGGATGATACGTTTGTGCAACACGTACTCCTCCTGCTCAGAGCGCCATCAGTGTAAAGCGGAACAGGAGAGGCCACCAAAGGGTCCAAGGCTGAAGGGACAGGAGGGGACCAAAATAAAGGGGCGGGGACGCTCTCAGCTGCCATCATTTAAACCTCTTGATTACTTAAACTTCTGCAGAATAATGATTGCATATTTGAAAGTCATACATCTGTTCCTGTCCTCCCCACCCCCGTGTGGTTTTCTAATCCCGAGGTAATTACGTTTTGACAAAAATTTATTGGGACATCTGTTTTTCCCCTTAGATCTGCAGGTCACTGTGTGACTCTCGCAGCAGAGCTGCTCCGGGGAGCCCAGCACAGTGGCAGGCGAGACCCAGGGTGTGTGCTGGGCAGCTTGTGGTTAGAGACAGAAAGGGCAGTCCCCGGGTGCCACCGTCACACACCTCCTCACGTGCCACCTTGTTGGGGCTCAGTGCAGGTTCTGGCCTGGGAGGGTAAAGGGACCAACAATATGGCAGGGGAGGGACGAGGAGGGCTGGCTGGTAGCAGGCTGGCAGCGTGCACCGGGATTCATGCGTTTCGAGGTTGGCATCCAATATAAAAATAAGTCATGGAGGGATGAGGATGGGGATGCCATGCACGGGCCATATGTTTGGAACCCCTGCCCACAATGGCTGGCTGTGGTAGCAGCGTCTGGTGCCACCAGCTAGATTAAATTGTGGTTCCCTACAGAGACGCAGAAATCAGGAAGATTTCTCTAACTTCCAGCATTTGCTAAAACATGGAGTAGCCTAGGAACTTTACCCACACATAACACTTCTCTTTTAACTTTCTGCAAGCACAACTTCACTTCAGTCTACTCTTTCTTGATGCATAAGCCACCAAAATGTACTGACTTCTCCA
Organism: Eptesicus fuscus; assembly: GCF_027574615.1. Lineage (NCBI taxonomy): Eukaryota > Metazoa > Chordata > Mammalia > Chiroptera > Vespertilionidae > Eptesicus > Eptesicus fuscus. The sequence continues at coordinate 22,995,601 of NC_072487.1, read as the reverse complement.
CCCCTCCCCACCCCCACCCCACAACCGCCACAAATCTCAGCTCCCACAGGAAAGGGCTCTATCAGAATGGCACAGGGCACGCCTCTTCTCCCTGCTTCCCCACCTCGGAGCCCTCATAAGGAAGTTTGTTTTCCGGAGGTGTCCAACCCAATATCTTGACCTAATGTTTGAGCCAGTCTGAGTGACTGGCCTCCGTGCCAAGGGAAACTTTGGAACATTCTGAGATGTTTCTGCCATTAAGAACTTAATTAGGAATTTCAGTAAGTAAATAAAGTTTCATTTCCCCTTCCTCTGGTTTATTGATTTAAAAAGAATCATAACCAAGATGTTTCACTTTCAAATAGACACCAACCAACACTTAACTCCTTTTTTTTTTCTTTCTGAAGAGTATCACTCTATCATTGCAATGATTGCATATAAATATCTACTCTCCCAAAGCAAATGAAGAAAATAAGATGCCTCCTTTTCATGAAGGGATCCTTTTCATGAAGGGATAGAAGGCATGCTATTACCTACATTTCCTTGTGAAGTACTGAGTAGGAGAAAATTCCTGCTTTGCAGATGGGAACCCTGGGAGGGAGAGACAAGGCACTGGAAGTCAGTTTAAAATGCTCCTGCGCCTCGCTGGGCATGGAGCTCCAGGCGCCGGACCTCAGTTCTAAGCTCCCTTCTTTTGATTACCAACGTGTCTAAAGACAAGCAGTCATGTAGTCGATTCCACATAACCCTGGTGTCCCAAGAGATGACAGACAGCTGTGGTAAATAAAGGAAAAGAAAGAGATTTTTCTCTAGAATAAGTTTGGAGATACTGGGTTAAACAGGTCTCTTTTTTTTTTTTAAATATATTTTATTGATTTTTCACAGAGAGGAAGGGAGAGGGATAGAGAGCCAGAAACATCGATGAGAGAGAAACATCGATCAGCTGCCTCCTGCACACCCCCCACCGGGGATGTGCCTGCAACCAAGGTACATGCCCTTGACCGGAATCAAACCTGGGACCCTTCAGTCCGCAGGCCGACGCTCTATCCACTGAGCTAAACCGGTTTTGGCTAAGGCTAGAAATCTGTAATTGTTTATGTGAATTATAGAGCTCACAGAATAAAAAACCATAGGTGTATCTTGTCAGCCCAGGCTGCCCTAAAGAAATACCACAGACTGGGTGGCTCACAGTTTATTTCTCAGAGGTGTAGAGCCTGAAGGCTGAGGCCGGGGCTCCAGCATAAGAGGTTCCTTGTAGACGCTCCTCCTGGCTTGCAGGCAGTCCCTCTCTCCGTGTCCTCAGGTGAACAGAGAGACCCTGGTGTCTCTTCTTATAAGGACACTAAAGCCATCAAGGGTCTCCATCCTCAGGACCTAAACTAAACCTAATTACCTCCCAAAGCCCCCACCTCCGAATATCATTTTACTGAAGGTTAAGGTGGGAGGACATAATGAATTTGGGGGGGGGGGGGACACAAACATTCAGTCCACAGCCAAGCACTGCCCAAACTCTCTTACTACAGAATTATGAGTTTTAAGAAATGCTCAACTGGTCTCCTCTTCAGTTATGAACTTTATTACAATACTAGAGGCCTGGTGCATAAAATACATGCACGGAGGGGGGGGGTCTCCTCAGCCTGGCCTGCACCCTCTTGCAATCCGGGACCCCATAGGGGATGTCCGACTGCCGGTTTAGGCCCGATCCCGCAGGCAGTGGGACATCCCTCTCACAATCTGGGACCACTGGCTCCTAACTGCTCGCCTGCCTGATTGCCCCTAACCACTCTGCCAGCCTGCCTCATCACCCCTAACCACTCGCCTGCTTGCCTGATCGCCCCTAACCACCTCTGCCTCAGCCCCTGCCACCACGGCTTCATCTGGAAGGACGTCCAGAATGACATCCGGAAGATTGTTTGGCTGTCTGGTCTAATTAGCATATTATGCTTTTATTATTATAGATGAATATGCTAATCGTATCACAGCACAGGACACACAAAAGGTACCGTTATTTTTGGAATAAATTTGTTCACTCTTTTCACACTTACCTATTTTTGTGCCAGAATATGGAAAAATGAATCACGGTGACAATACTAACAAAGGTTGACAAATTATAGAGGACAGAGTGGTGTGTGTGTGTGTGTGTGTGTGTGTGTGTGTGTTGGAGTGGTTGTTAGGCTTGGGAAGGAGGCCTTAATCCTCTCTCTTCTCTGTTGCTCTTCTAATTAAAGCTTCATTTGAATAAGAATTATTAAGAATTAAACTTGTGCCAAGCCATTAAGCCTCAGTGGTTTAGTGTTGACCTATAAACCAGGAGGTCACAGTTCAATTCCCAGTCAGGGTACCATTCGTGCAGTAGGCAGCTGAACAATGATTCTCTCTCATCATTGATGTTTCTATCTTTCTCTCTGTCCTGCTCTGAAATATATTTAAAAGAATTAAACATATAAACTATTGTTCTACTCTTGTATTATTTCACTGCCCCAACCTTGCCTAATTTTTTAATTCCTTCTTTTCCTCATCCTAATTTTCTAATTTATTTTTATTGTTTTGTTGTGCTATTATATTTGAATTGCATTGTTTCTTCATAGATATACACACAAAGACTATTTTATTGTGGTCATGTTTTTGGTTTTTTGCTTTGCTTCTCCTTCAAAGCGGAGAAATAAGGTTCCATATATAGAACATAACAAATTTCAACTTCTTTGGGCTACAACTTGTAGAAATACATGGAGAGAAAATGAACTTTTCACTAAAAAAAGTCAAAACTTTGTTAGTGTCAGATTCCAAAACCCATATTTCTCATGCTATTTCTCAACATAAAATGCTTCTTCCTGCCAGCATCCTAGCCATTCTTTTAGAAACGACTCAAACACCTCTTCCCAGGTCCACAGTGGGGATAGGTCCTCTCTTCAGTGCTCACACAGCCCTTTTATCTACCTCTCTGGGCCTCAGTTTGATCTTCTGTAAAATAAGAATAATAATCATATCACTGCTTCATGATGAATCTTTTTCTGTTTGTTTAAAAATATTTTTATTGATTTCAGTGAGGAAGAGAGAGGGAGAGCCATAGAAACATCAACGATGAGAGAAAATCCACTGGCTGCCTCCTGCATGCCCCCTCCTGGGGATCAAACCTGCAACCCGGGCAGGTGCCCCGACCTGACCAGGAATTGAACCTTGACCTCCTGGTTCGTAAGTCGATGCTCAACCCCTGAGCCACACAGGCCTGGCCATAATGAATCTTTTAGATTAAAATCTCCCATGCTAGATCTGTACCTCCCTGTTCCTCAAGACACAGAACAGTATCAGGAATGTGGCAGGTATTTCATAAATGTCTTAAAAGTACATAACCAGAGAATTACAAGGGGCCAGGACCGACCTGCAGTTGGAAATGGCGAGAGCAATGCCGCTCGCCCGCATCTCGGAGGCATGTGGGGACGGGCAGAGCAATGGGCTGGAACTAGGACAGTGTGTGAGAGCCCTGCCTCACCCCAACCAGCTGCTGGCCCTGAGGAAACGCACTCCTCTCTGCACCTCCAGGGCCTCCTCCTCAAGTTGAAACAATTGGGCTGGGCAACCTCCACGCCCCCTTGGGCTCTGACAGGACACGACAGAACTCTCCGATGACCAAAACGCATAAATGTTTCCTTCCCAGGAGGCAGGCAGTCAGGCCCGCCCCCAGAAAACAGCCCGCGGCCCCCAGAGCACACTTGGTGTGCAGGCCCCGCACTGACATTTAGGTAAATTGCAGATGAAAATCTCTCACGCCCAGATGAAAATAATTTGGTCCTTCCAGAGCCTATTTTCCCATCACCGACATATTTACAATCACTGTTTCAATTTTCCCTCTTAGACGTCATGGGGGCATCTTTTAACAAATACAATATGCACCCCAACCCACCAGCCTGCTTGGAAGCGCTCAGATGCACTCACTGGAGCTGGGGGGGCGAGGGGGGAAGGGGTGCGGGCTGGTGTGTGTGCCTGAGCGCCCTCTTCACACAAAGAGCGGCAGCTGGACCGACGGCCTGCCGAGGGGTAAGCAGAGGGCCCTTTGCCAAACGCTGTTCCTTTCATTCACCTAAACGCTGACCTTGAAAAATTGCCCTTTATGGGACGTGATGAGGTGTGAATTCAATCTCCATCCTCACTTGGGTCCTGTCATTTTCTGCGCCGTGATTGCCAGTTGTGCCAGACAGCGCCCACTGGACCGGCAGAGGGGCTGTGAGATTGACAAGGTCCTCTGGGGAAGGCCGACATCAAAAGGCCCCGCACACTCATTTCCATCGCGGGCCCCGCTCGCCCTTCTCTTTTCCGGTCCTGCTTCAGTGACATCACCCATGCAGCTGAACTACACCCTCGGTGATGGCCGAGCAAAAGGGATGCTCGTCCGAAGGGAGCTTTCGGAAGGTTCTCGGTTCATTCCTTCTCCTTAAATCCTCGGGCTCCTGACCTAACCCAGCTCACGGCAAACTCACTCCGAACGTTCCGAAAGGGTGAGAGAGGGGAGCGTGCACTCTGTCATTTTCCTTGTGCTCAAAGAATCAAATGCAGTCGATTTAACTTCATCAAATCGCTGACAACAGGCGCTGATACAGAGGATGGAAAATATGCGAGGCCAGAGAACAGCCAAAATCCGACAGTTTCTATCAGTATTAAAGCCAGATGTTCCGCTGGCTATTCACATGTGATAAAACCCACCAACAGTAAAGGCTTCTCCCCGGGGTCGGTGGGCCCCGGGGTCCGTTCGTCAGTACGTGCTTCACGGGGCTGGACACCAGGCCAAGGGGTAGCACTGACGGCCTCCCCAGGGCATCTGTGAAGGCGGAACGGCTCCCCCTTTGTCTGTGGGCTTCTGTAGGTTGTTGTGGCTTGAACAGACCTGTGTATACTACACTTGCTATGGCAACGTTTATCTGATATGGACAAAAGGCATTCTGATTCTTGAATTAGTACCACTTGAGTCAAGCGTATGATTCAACAGGAGGTATTCAAACAGTTTAAGTAAAGGCAATGTTTCCTCTGAAGCCAATTAATACAGCAGCAAGCCTTCGGCTGAAGTGATCCAAATGTGCAGCGGGCAAGTGTTCCCGGGCTCTGTAAACCATCAAGCTATCTCTGCAGTGAGTGACTGGAGAGAGAGAAAAAAAACACAAATGCTCTTCCTGTTGGCATGAGGCTCAGATCAGAGGCGGGCCAGTTCCCTCTCTAAGGAGGACCCGCAGGAGTGGCTTCTGCTCAGGCGGACAAAGCGCTCGGCCGCCCTGTAAAGTCTGAGACGTGAACACAGCAATGACTGTGAACTCACCCTCCCGTTCTGCTCTCTGCCCCCTTTGGCTGCGGAAGGCGAGCCTCCTACCTGGGCCTGAGCTCAGCCCCCACCCGGCTGGGCTCCAGTGACGGGATCTCACGGCAGATCTTTTCTGGGGAGCAGATGTAGCCGCAGGGGCACAGGTAAATGGCTTTCCCTCCTTCCCGCTGCAGCTCCCAAACAGAAGTTTCCTTCTCCTTCCTCCACTGAAAAACTGCCAAAGCCACTCCATACTGTACAGCTAACCCAAAAGCAGGCAAGGGAGAACGATGTTAATTTAAACTTCTGCCTTATTAAGTAACAAAACCCAGAAATAATGTGATCAAAGCCAAAAGACACAAACGTCTGCCATCTTTCTTGAGATAAAAGGAGTGAAACACCCATGAAATGAAGGAGCCTTGGACACTTAATAAAAATAGCTAATTAAGTGTTGGAGTAACTTAGCATTTTGCCTCACGAGCCCTGCAGTACTCAAGACTCGCCTGCATCCCCTCCGATCTCACTCTTTGCTGCTGTGACTCAGGCCACCACATAATTCTTTTTTTTCTGTTCCCTTCATTACGTGCCAGGGGCTGTTGTATGCACTGCGAGAACAGAGCGAGCAGGAGACCGGATCCTCACTCCCCGGGAACCGACACTGGCGGTAGTAGGGTTGGCAAGCAGGCCGGGCCAAGCAGGTGTTAAGTACTTAGATAAAAACAAGTCAGCATAAGAGGAATACATGGGGGTGGGTCGAGACAGGGCCTACGTGTTGGCCACTCCTCTGAATCCCGAAATGCTCATGAGAATGCCTCCCTTCAAATGGACCCTCCTTCTCTGGTTGATGCTTTTACAATCCATTTTTCAGTGGTGTGAGTGAATTCCATGCCTTGATGCAACACAGTTCTTTTCTTTCTTTCTTTTTTAAAAAAAACTTTTAATCTATAAATAGTTTTGAACACTTATTACATGCCAAATACACAACATAAGAAAAAGGCCCAGTCCCTACTCAACCAGAGCCCGCCATCCCGTTAGGAAGGCAGACTCACACATCAGTAACGCTGACAGGTACAGAGCTCTGGTCCCCGAGTCTGAGCAGCCGGTTTGCAAGGCAGATGCCTGGAACCCCCCCCCCCCCCCAGATCTGCCCAATGAAGATCTCTAGAGCGGGAAGGGCATCAGAGCATTTGCCTTGTATTCAACTGCTCCCCTCCCCTCAGATTAATTCTGAAGTGTAACAAAGGTGGAGAACTACTGATATCCGTAAAAAGCATCTTGGACTGAAGGGCATTAGCCACTGACGCTCCTGAGGGCAGGCCCAAGGCCTTATTTGGGAGTCTGAGCTTTACATCTAGTACCGAGGCCCAGATGTGACTCCATCGGTGGAAGCATTAATGAGGGAAGATGCAAGTTCCCTTCCAGGACAAATCTGGCTCCGGTTCCTGTAGAAGAGTAGTAATATCTCCTCTGACGAGTCTTGTACATTTACTAAATGAAATTTAAATGTACAAAATCACTTCTTGATTTAAATGAAGTGAAATATGGAAGAAGAGCTATCATTATGGCTGGAAGATAAGAAGATGCTCTGAAACGGTCAGGTTTCACTAGCCTGGGCTTCCTTTTATAGAACTCGCTGGAACAGGCTGCCGTGTGGTTTGACTTCTATCACTACTCCCCTTCAGCTTTTTCCCTAAGAGGAGGGAACTATTTAAGAGAAATGTATTTTTACCTTTAATTTTCTTCCTAGTCAATACAAATAATAGGGCTCCCCCCAACCCCCACCCCCCATTCCAGCCATTTTGGTGAGAAAGAAGAGATAAGAGTTGTCACTAGAAGCTGACAATACACATCAGTAATCAGGGAATCCTAGAATCATGGACTAGGTAAACTTTTCAAGGTCATCTGTTCCAACCCTCCTGTCTTTGATATCAGAAACCTGGGGCTCAGATGAGAAACATAATTTGCCAAAGGTCCGAGCCAGCTAGTGGCAGAGCCGAGGCACAAACCCAGCGAAAGGGTGATTTTCAAATTTTCTCTCTGGAGCTCTTGGTATTGCATGCAAGTGCCCCAGGACCGTGGAGATTGGGACTGGGTGAGAGGGAGGGGAGGGCCCCATTGCAAATAGAGGAAGTCTGCTTTTTCTCTCTTTTGTACAGTTAACATACTCAGAATGATTTCATTTAAAGAAATACTGTTATTATTAAGTATATTTTAAAAGCACCGTACCATACCATTCTACAGTTTTCATCACAGGTGGTAATATTTATTTCCATCCCAACAATTATCTTGTTGCAGTCATTATCAGAAAACAACAAAAACAATTTTGGACATTGTGCTTGGAGCCTAGAGTTTGCATCATCTCTTCCCATCCAAATGTCCTTCTTCCTTCTAACAAGATTAAAACTTCATGAAACTTCCACTGAAAACGGTAAGACAAGAAACGAATTCAAGGAGACACCAGAGGTTCAAGAGGACAAGTGCTCAGCGGATAGCAGAAACCAAAGAAAGGACAACATAGCCCGTGCCACCTTATCCGCGATTTTACCCGCAGTCAACTGTGGCCTGAAAATATTACATGAAAATTTCCAGGAATAATTCATAAGTTTCAAATTATACACCTTCGAAGTAGCATGATGAACAGTCATGCAGGCCCACCCAGGGAGTGAATCTTGCCTTTGTCTGGTGTATGCACTCTGTATACCAAAGCATGTCAAACTCGAGGCCGGTTTGACATGTACCCCAAGTTGCCATCTTGGTTATCAGAGAGAAAGAGAGAGCGAGATCACATTCACATAACTTTTATTACAGTGTACTGCTATACCTGTTCTGTTTTGTTACTAGTTATTATTGTTAATCTCTTACTGTATCTGATTTATGAATTAAACTTCATAACAGGTCTGTCTGTATAGAAAAAAACATATTTTATAGCAGGTGTCATTACTATCCACAATGTTAGGAATCCACTGGGGGGTTTGGAATGGATCCCCTGTGGATAAATTTGAACCGCTGTGTAAGTCTTTTCAAATGCATTGTTATAGATTGGGGTGTGGTTAATTAGCTCTTCAGTCTTAGAAATATTTTAAAATTTGTTGACAATTACATGGTTTACTCTTTTAGTTTCCATTTGAGACTTTTTAACCAAAGAATCAGTAAAAATTATAGGTAAGATTAAAGGTGGATGTATCAGAGACCAAATAGCCATTTTCTCCTTATAAACAAACACCGATTTTAGTAAAGGAGGAAATGGGCCAATTCCAATATGAATCAAACCTCCCTTGCAGCTAAGGAACATCATGGGAGAGCATGATGATTGATGGAATGTCAGCAGAAATGACAGATACTTTCAGAAACTACCTTACAATAAGGCTTCACACACTTCTTTTGCCCTGACCTGAACATGGACACGATGGCTGGCATTCTGGCAGTCACCTTGAGAGCCTGAGGACAAGGTCACACCCCACCGATGGTGGAGCACAAAGCTGGGAGGACCCAAGGTCTTTGAGGGCATCGGGAAACTGCCATCCCCGCCTGAGTGCCCGTCTCCATGTGTATTACCTGAGAGGAAAACAGATCTCTAAAATCTCCCCTTCACTCTGTTCTTGTTTCACTTTACTAGCAACCAAACAATTTACAGCGTACACAGTAGGCAAGCCAAAGTAACATTCATGAAGCTGAGCTTAAGAGTGTTTCCTGTGTAACAGGAAGCGTTATCTGCCAGAAATCTGCCCAAGAAGGGTAAGATTTGTTCAGGTGAGATTTCCTGAGTTTTTTTCTCTTTTCTTTTTTTATGTTTTCCAGATCTAAAAGTTTTGGAAAGTGTATACGAACAGTAAGTCCATGGGCAATAATCCAAAGACAGTCGTTTTATGTTTGCCCAGCTCTGTACAATGAACGGTGCTGGATATGAGTTGTCAGTGATCCCATATTCCTCAGAGTCAAGTCAATAAAAGGATTTCAAACCAGTTTCCAGAGGGGCTTATTGTATATGAAAAGGCCACTGCAGACGCACAGCTCACTTTGAGATCATTTTCAGACTTGCCACGTGATGGTAACATGAAATGACATCCATTCCTACCACCTCCTCGCGGAGCCTTTGCATCAGCTCTCAGGCAACAGAAGACCAAAAAGCATAAAACCACTGGGTCTCCATTAGGGCTCCCGAAGCCTTGCACACGTGTGGGAAGTGCGCATTGAACACATTTGTGTATGTGTCAGGTACAGAAAACAGCAAACTGAAGCGGAGCATGTCTTTTGAAGTCCTGAGGTTGACTAATGAGCTGGGTGGGGAATGGCAGGGAGAATGTTTTCCCCTGGCTTTTGCAAGACAGAGGCAAGCAGCCAGGCTCAGGAAATCCACTCAGCAAGGCGCGGGGCAAAAAGAAGGAGATCAACTGGGATCCGGGAGGCACGCACACAGAGCTATCGGCTGACACGGTGGTGAGCTGGAGCGCCACGGGCACGGCTCTGAACTGCTGGAAGCAGCCTGCCTCGCAGACCCGGAGGCCCCAAAGAGGAACGAACTTGTCCTGGGCCCTCTTCACCAACAATGCTGGTGCACAGATACTAGTAAAAGATGGTGAATTGCCCGGCAGCCCTCCTAACTGCCCTAAGCAGGCAGGCTCATGCTTACATAATGACATATATATATAGCATTCTGTTAGTTAGCCCAGGAAAGTGAGGCTTAAGGAGATTGAATAAGTTGGCCAACATCACACAGCTCCTAAGTGGCAGAGCCAATACTCAAACTTGAGGCTGTCTGCCCCCAACACCCACACTCCTAATGCCTGAGCCATGTAAACTCTCTGAGAGGAGGCGCTCCCTCGAGTTGGTGACCGTGACCGAAGGCCCGTACAAGACTCGTAACTACAGCAGGAGTCCTGCTGCTTTGATGAGAAGGTGGGTCTTAACCTCATAGGCAATGCTTCATTTCCTTGAGCTTACCGAAATACTGAAAATAGTTCATGGATCCCCCTATTTCCACCTTCATAAACCCACAAAGAATGTAAAGATCCTAACATGGAAAGCAATGGCACCTGGGGAAATTCATGGGGAGCCTGGGGGGGGCGGGGCGAGGGGAGGAGGCGGTTACGACCACAAGACAGTGAATATTTGATGATGCATTGTGCCACGCCATCCGTTTGTTTTTCTAATTATGACTTCCTCTGCTCTCCAACATCTGTGCTTCACCGTTTCCTTAGGCATGAAGTCCGAATTTCAGAACAGCCACAGCTGCCCTGAGGAAACAATGAAGCACCTTTACATACCTTGGTTGGGGTTGAAAATTATTTGCAGGGTATCTTCCCATCCTCTGTTGCCATGTACCTCATGAATCTCTGAGGAAGTGACCAGACAGCTCAGTCTTTCCAGAACACATAGGCACTGCCACACATCACTTCCTGTACCACCACCTCCAATGCCCCTCCCCAGTTCCCTGCATGGCGCAGTATTTATTACCTGGTCTTACAGGCCCAGCTCAAATACCAACTCCTTCTAGAAGATTCCCTCGGGCCAGAATCTACTTCACCCCTTCCTTGCCCAAAGTGAATGGCCCAAGAGAATTTATTGCCCATATGTTTTATTTAGGTCTCTGTTTAATTCTGTAGTGCTGTTTATGTTGTTTATTCACTTTGCTAAGTGTGTCTATGAGAAAAATACAGTAACTTATTTGTATATGACTCTCCAGAATCTTGCAAGCACCCAATACATATTAGTCAATCAAGACTGAATGCCTAGATACACTGCTGTAATTATTACAATAGAAATCATGTTAATAAAATAAGCTGTTAGCTTGTGCTTTGGATGTTTTCCTGGGTTTGTTATACCCTCACCTCACAAAATAAAATATTCTGCAAAAGTCTAATGATAGAATTCTAGGGCCAATCAAAAGGTAATCCTACAGCCTGAAAAGAATTTGAGCAAGGATGTGTGGCAAATTTTCATATTCCTGTCACATTCTTTCATCCTTAATAATACTTATTGAGCGCTTATGTTGTGTTGACGCTTTTCTAAGCCCTTTCCAAGTATCAACCCACTTAAATGTCTAGAGGCCGAGGCAAGATCCAAATGTGAGGGCATTATGCATAGTGAAGAGACAGGAATGAGATAATACAGAGTGGACAACAGCACACCCAAGAGTTTCAATCCCAACGTCCCCCAAAGATTCACCTGTAATAGTAAGATTATCCCAATCACTTAGTTATGTTTATCACTTACAGACATGTTCTAAAGTATTTACACGTTTGATGTGTCTGGCAAAATAATCCAGTTGCAGGGGGATGTGGAAATAGAAAGAAATATCAACAAACGTGAGTAGTCAGAAGTTGATACTGGTTCTAGTTGAGTTATGGTACATGTATTGCTCTCTAATTTTGCATATATTTGAAAATTCCATAATAAACAGTGTTTTTTAAAGAGACACGTAAACCACATTCATAATAATGCCATTAATAGTAGTCCCTCCGGCTGCTCTCTCCAAGGTTGGCGCCTACCCGGATGGTCTGTCTCCGCACCTTCTGCTTCTCTCACAGGCTTCTTCACCAGTGTTACTTTGTCTCCTTGTTTTGGCCCACCTCCCACTGAGCTCTAAGGTCCCAGACAGAGAGACAGCTCTTTCTAAGGGACTGTGGAGTCCTCAGCATCTAGCACAATGCCTGTGCAGAGTGGGAGCTAAATTAATATTTGCCCAAGAAGCAAGGAAGGAAGGAAGGAAAGAGGGAGAAGGAAGGAAGGAAGGAAGGAAGGAAGGAAGGAAGGAAGGAAGGAAGGAAGGGAGGGAGAGAGAGAGGAGGGAGAGGGAGGGAGGGAGGGAAGAGAAGGAAGGGAGGGAGAGAAGGAAGGGAGGGAGGGAGGGAGGGAGGGAGGAAGGAAGGAAGGAAGGAAGGAAGAAAAAAAGGAAGGAAGGAAAAAAGGAAGGAAGGAAGGAAGGAAGGAAGGAAGGAAGGAAGGAAGGAAGGAAGGAAGGAAGCAACCACCCCTGAGAAAAATGCCATCATAAAACATATAGACATGCCTTGCTCTGGGTCATCGGCTGTGAAGGAGCAGAGCCAGGATTTGGAAATGACCTGGATCTCCCAGGCATGACTGAGGAAATAGGCACGCACTGTCCACAAGCACCCCCACCCCACACCCCCCCCACACCCCCGCACACACACACACACACACACATACACACCTCGTGGGTGCAAAGACTATTTCTGCTCACCAAGGAGGAGAATTGAATCACAACTCAACAAAATGCTAATGTGAAAGTAGGCCTGGCCTATGGGAATAAGATTTATATTAGTCTATCTATTATTAGGTCTATTATTTAATGAACTCTCTTGGAAAATACACCTAACGGATGGCCTTCCTTACCATGCTTACCAGCACAGCTGAAAACTGCCTGATGCTCAGACCCCATATTAGGTAAATCGTTGCCCAAAATACGTGCTGAATTTACTTCATTTTGATGAGCTTTTGAAGATATAGTGCAATTATTATGTGAAGAAACACACACAAAAAAAACAAAACAAACAAACAAAAACAAATGAGCAAAATAGACCCTAATACCAGGATAGCGTTTTCATAAATTGGGTGAGGCAAACCTCGATTTAAATGCTGTTTCTGCCCTTCAGCAACTGCGAGGCTCAGAGAAAGTGACTTAATTTCATCCAGCCTTAGTTTCCTGAGCCACACGGGTATGGAGAATAGCAGCTGAAACACCTTAGAATGAAGCGCCTTTTAAAATCCTCCTGGAAATGTGAGCTACTTTTAGATGTGGATGGAAGGCATCCTCTTACCTTCTCTGTCCCCGTGGGTTTCCATGTCCGCTTGACCCTTGAGTAGCACAGGTTTGCACTACCTCTTAAATGCGGCTGTCTCCCTCTCCCCACTCCCCCTCCAAATACTGTCCGCTCTTTGCATCCTTCGGTTTTGCATCCGCAGATTCAGCCAGTCGTGAATGGAAAACAGTGGATTCCCAACCGCACATTCTCAGTGGTTGAATCGCAGGTGCAAAGGACCAACTGTAGAGTCAAAAGTTCTAGGCGGATTGCCCACGTGGGGCGGGGGGGGGCGGGGGGGGGGCGGCGCCCCAAACCCAGGGGTTGTTCAAAGGTCAACTGTATAGCCTGCACTTGCCGGGCCCAGGTGAACGTCATTGTTGTAACTAACAGTCCAGCTACCGCCTGACTCTCAGGGGTTTGCACTGATTGGTGCAGAGATGCTCCGCGGGGTCACCCACCTCCGTTTGCCTGGATACGTACGGAGCCGACACAAAGTTTCACAGTAGCTCTTTCGCATAAAATAAAATTTTCTAAAAATTGGGGGATGCCACAGCTCCGTCTTTGCAGTGAAAGTAGAAACGTGGTCAACCATTTGTGTGCAGGCTTCTCGTGCACCGAATTACAAAGCACCTGCCTTTTCGAAATGAGCAGCTTCGGCTCCAGGGAGACCAGGTGTCCATCACTGCGTGGGCGGCTTCCTGCTCGAGCTAACTGACCAGGTCCAAGAAGCGGAAGGGTCACCCCAGAACGTCCCCTTGACGCCCGCGGGTGTGTTTAACACCATCTAAGTTACCCACTGACAGTGGCTCCAGGCAGAAAACGAAGCAATGATCCCCCCCACCCCCCAACCCCTACCCCCCACACACACATACACACTTTTTTTTTTTATTATTGCAAGGCTAGGAATATATTGCTCTGGGAAGATGACCATACCAAATTAGACTATGCTTTTGGACTAAGGAGTGCATGAATTTTAAAGTAAATGAATAGTTGTAAAGCATAGCACGGATTAAGCAGCAGGAAGAATGACCATCAGCTTCCCGGAGAATGTGGGATCCATCTGGGGAGCGTGGTAAACCCCAACAGCCTCCCTCCACAGAAGAAGCCGCGACAGCCTCAGGCTGTGTCTCAGACAGTGAGTCCCAGCTCTGGGCCCGCAGACGGTCCACCGGGGAACTGTACAAACTAGCCAGCCCCACGCCCCGTGGGCAGCCAGGGTGGGGAACCACTGGCATCGAAAGAAAAGGGTAGCCCGTGGGAGCTGGGGTCACTGGGGAGGTCAGGGGACTTGGGACACCTCCGAGCCTGTCGCCAGCCGCAGCAGACAGCAGCTAACTCTGCCCAGTATCACCGAGGCTCGGTCCACTGAGCCTCTCCTCTCCTCGGGCGAATGAAACACTGTGGCCACAAGGGACCGACTCCAAGCAGGGCGCCATCACTCGCTCTGCTTGTTTCTCCCTCGTCTTTCTTTGGCTTCCAGGTTTCCTCAGAGCAGCCTCTGGACATAGCACTAATGGGGAGATAAAGGCACCTGTGGTAATAACACCTCCCACCTTCCCAGGCCTCCTCAGAGCTCAGCCCTATCACAACAATCACAGGGAGGATGTATGAAGTACCTGCTATAAGGCGCCAAACGGTGTGGTCGTCACTCTGCATACGGGCATACTGAAACTCAAAGCGATTAGGCAACTTGACCAACACTCACATGGCGAGGACCCAAATGTATCTGGCTCCGTGAGCCCTGTCTTTCCAGGCCACACTGCCAGTCTTTAAACCTGGCCCCGTACGGAGCTTTCCCCATCCTGAAACGAAGTGAGGGCCAACCCGGGAGGACGCCTCTGGGAAAGTGGAGAGGACGGATTACAGCAAGGATCATGATGAGCCCGTCTCTCCTGCTTCAGGATGTGCGAGGAATGGCAGGTGACAGTGACAAGAAAAGGAGGGACAGGAGCAGGGCAGAGCCAGAGCTGCCTGGCACCCGCCTTTGAGGCGCGCAGTAGTGCGGGCAGCGGGGACGGGCCGGCCCCGAGATCAGGTGAGGCCACGGTAAGTGAACATGTACCAGCCTCACTGTGTTTTCTCCCCCTCAGGACCCGCTCCCCTCTTTTCGTTACTCCTGCCAAGCAAAACTCATTTAGCTCTTATCGTATTTAACCAAATCATGGGAAGGCCAGTAAGTCAAAGGCAGTGAACTGATTTCTGGTTTCACGCTCTCCACATCAGAAACCTGGTGCTGTTGGTAAGGAGGAGAGGGCAGGGTGGAGTGGCGGAGCGAGTGTGGGGCCAAAGGTGCTATACAGAAGGAGGGACACAGTGCAGCTTTGCTGTGGCGACCTGGATCCGGCTCTTGGTGCCCCTGGCGGGAGAAAAGGTCTTTGTCCCGTGGCAGCCCAGGGCAGGGACGGCGCCTGCAGTTCAAATTAAGCCTAACTTTTGGGTTGAGCGTACAATGTTTGTTCCCCAGATCAGGTTAGGTCCTTCCCTGCGCTGCTCCTCTCTGCTCCAAGCGAGGGGAGGCGGGTGCTTGCGTGACAGAGGTCCTCCTTGGACACCAGACGGGCATGCTGGTCCCCAGGCCCTTCCCCCCGCGTAGTCCAATGCCAACTGCAGGAAGCCAGTGGTCAGACGGACTTTCCCACAATGCCGGGTTAGCACGACCTCAGGCTCTCTGGAAGCCAATACAAACAGGGCCAGGCCCATCTTCCCCGGAGACCTGACAGCCGGAGGGGTTCCTCAGCCTGGCTGCTGCCCACACATCCAGGGGGTGGTTTTCAAACATTCCTGGAGGTAATGACAAGCCTGTTCCCTTGGTGGGGAATTAGAGTGGGGGTGAGCTTGGGCATCAGGGAAGGGGAACCCCCTCCTCGAATGCTTCTGTCCCCTGCCCCAGTTGGACAACCAGAGGGAAGTATAATGCAATGTGAGGTGAAAATGCTGCCTTTAGGAAGGTGCATTGGAGAGAGAAAGGCAAGAATGTGGTGCTAAACAGACAGGAATCTGAGATTTTTAAGAAATCAAAGTCTACTTGTCATGCGCTTTGAAATGCCACAGGACAAATCCTTAAGGTGAAGCATCCATCTTATATAAAAACTGCTGTTTGAAATTTTAACCTTGCTATTTTGGCTTCTGTAAATGCTTGCTTGCTTAAATAATAAGGAAATAAGACTTAACTCCCTGTTCCAAAGAGGCCATAAACCTTCCCCAGACGAAGTTATCAGTGCTGGTGCCAGGCCAAGCCTTTGGTTGAGGTCTCAAAGCCCCAGCACATAGGGCCCTTTAAGAACTTGCAAAAGGAACCAGAAAAACCCTTATTTGGAAGACAAAGAAGGTAAAAACATATAAATACCGGAAACTTCCTGTGTGACTTGGCCCAGAATTTGAGAGACATTTTCCTCTGGGCATGTGCGTAATAATAATAATAATAAAAATAATAATAATAAATGTAACTCCATCTCTCTGAGCGTTGCTTGGTTCTTTTCCAGTTTTCTGTAACAAGGGAACAGAGTATAGCCTCAATTCCTAGAGCTGTGCATAAATTCAGCTATAGAAAGATGGGAGAAGCAAGATAGTCAAAGCTGATCACAACCACCAGCACCCTCTCTGGTCTATTATGTCTCAGGCACCATGATGAGTGATGGAATTATTTAATCACCTATAACCATGGTCGGCAAACTGTGGCTCGCAAGCCACATGTGGCTCTTTGGCCCCTTGAGTGTGGCTCTTCCACAAAATACCATGGCCTGGGTGAGTCTATTTTGAAGAAGTGGCGTTAGAAGAAGTTTAAGTTTAAAAAATTTGGCTCTCAAAAGAAATTTCAATCGTTGTACTGTTGATACTTGGCTCTGTTGACTAATGAGTTTGCCAACCACTAGCCTATAACAACCATTTATAGGCTAGTGGGTCTTATTGCTCCCATCTTACAGATGAGGATACCGAGGCCTCAAGTGGTTTAGTAATACACCCGCAGAGAGCCTAACTGTGGGTATAATCTGTGCTGGGCGCTTGTCATACTTGCCTGGTTCATTCCTATTGAGCTGGAGTTGCACTTAGGTGCTAGTCATCTAGGAAATGCTGAACGGGCATTAGAAGCCCTTCTCAGGGCCAAGGAAAGAAGAAGCCAGTTTTGCAGCCTCTTGCGTCCTCATTGCGAATCGTGATGCTGGCACCTGATTTGACAAAATAAAAATGGCCCCGGCTTAAAGGTGAATTATCTTCCATAACTTGGAAACGAAGAAGCCCAAAACACTCATGTCTAAGAATCAAAAGCATAATGCTAGTTTATGTGAGATGAATAAATGTTTCATCAGTGAAAGAAAGAAAGGAAGGAAGGAAGGAAGGAAGGAAGGAAGGAAGGAAGGAAGGAAGGAAGGAAAAAAGGAAGGAAGGAAGGAAGGAAAGAAAGAAGAAAGGAAGGAAGAAAGGAAGAAAGAAAGGAAGGAAGAAAGGAAGAAAGAAAGGAAGGAAGAAAGGAAGGAAGAAAGAAAGAAAGAAAGAAAGAAAGAAAGAAAGAAAGAAAGAAAGAAAGATTTCTCTCTCAATACGTAGTGTTTCAAGACAAGACTGGGACACATGTCTCCAGTTTTCTGTATAAGTCCCCACGTCTGTGGGCCTCTGCTTAGAAAGTTGGCTTAGAAAAATCAGGCCTGAAGACAAGGCTCAGCCATGTGAAAGCAGGCACTCAATAGTGCCTCAGTGAAAATCACAGTAATGATTTTTTAAAACCCCATGATCTATTGCCCTCTCTTATCTACATTTCTTCCAATAAACAAACAAACGAAAATTTTAAAACAAATCTAAGTAAGTTTCTAGGATTCTTTTTTCTCTTCTGCAGGAAAGACAGTTCTCCAGTGATTCCTTCTTTAAAAATAAAGTGCATGCAATTTTTTTACGTTCAGACTTAAGAGTTCTCTATTTTTGGAAGATACTAAAAATAGATGCATCTGCCATGAGATTAGAGCTTCAGAACTGACGTGTCTGTCCAAGCTCACAGACAGGCCTTTCAAACTATTGCTGGTCGTCTGCTCTCTAGCGTGGCCGTGATTAATTTCGTCAGGGGAAGGAGGCCATTTTCGATCCTGAACCCCCACCTGGTTATGCCTCCCTGTTGACTCCCGTGCCTGCCCACAGCAATATGCGTTGGCTTTGGCATGTGCAGGGCCATGTACCACCATCAATGGGACCCATTGTTTCACAGCCGGGCACCTGCACGGCAGGCGCAAACAATGAGGCCATACCAAGAACTCCGTTCTCCTCAGGGCATGCAGTGTGAAAGAAAACTTGTTGAGGCCTGGAAGCCCACTTGCATCATAATGAGACTGCCTGGCCAACAGTTAACCACCAAAGTTTCCAGGTGAACACAGATGCTACTTCCAAATCCCAGGTACCTGCAAAGCTATGGGCCAAGGCCGCCTGAGCATCGCATGTGGGCTCCCCTTGCCTGGGAAGGAGTGCTGGGCATGAAGAATGAATAGCAGGGCAAGAGCTTCTAACTGCCCTGTGACTCCTGGTGTTTTGGTTTTCACAAGGACACAGCACCCGTAGGCCATCCTCGGATCTATGGGAGTATCATAGTTGTTGCCCAGTAGCCTACCTGGATCAGATCTTAGCCACATCCCAGGAAGCCTTCTTTGAGGCGGTGTTAAAGTGCTACTATGCCAATAAACAGAATTTAATTTTTTTAAATGTTTTACTCTGTTGAATACCCTTTACTTATCTTTTGGTTTATTTGAATGTAAAAGATATAACACAGAGGCAATGATTGTGTTTTTTGAGGTCAGGCATACTGGGGTTCAATCTTGGGTCCACCACAGCAAGGATGAGTGACTTTGGAGGAAATAGTTTAATCTCTGAATCTCTCTTTTCTCATCTTCAAAATGGGGGTAATTATAACCAAAAAAACTATTGAGACTTAAATTAAATAATGTATGAAAAATATTTAGCACAGTCCCTGACCCACAATAATAGATCCTTAATAAACAGCAGCTATTACTCGGAGGTAAATTAATTGAAACTATGAAGGTAGAATTACTGATGACATATTGAGTTTTGAATGTCTACCTTCCCCAAAGCTTAATAAGGTCTGTAATTTGGAAATTGAAATTGATGACAAAAATATTCCACTACATGCAAATCCTAGAAAACAGAGAAGGTCACTGGTTATTTTAATCTCTAGTTCTAATTTGGGGTTCAGAGAATTCTTAAAATCTTCAAGTCCTCTACTATCCAAAGAAAGTCAAATGATTTCATTGCACTGAATTTTAAGACATATGTTAAGCAATTTAGGTCTGCTAGTTGGATGCTATGTAAGTCTCTTTTTCCCCACTACTTGGACAAGTCACCTCATCTCTCCATACCTCCGTTTTCTTGCTGGTAAAACAGGAATATTACTGGTACTTACCTTTGCTGAGTCTTCTGAGAATTAAAGAAGTGAAATCCTCAGGCCAGGGCCTACCTCAGTAATCATTCAACAAATGTTTCCTATGTCCACTCTGTCTTACTGCCCACGTAATACACTGCTTCCCTCTCATTGGAAACGTTCCCTGCCCTCTACCGGCCTCTATTACGTACCTTTGTCACTGCTATGGGAAAATCTTGACATTGGTGGCTCGGTGGCGATTTGTAACGTGTGCTACTAATTTGACTTATTTCTCCTTACAAACCTCCTTTAAGCTGCGCAGAGAACGTGCCCTGAGACGTCTTGCCAGAGGGGCAGCCTGTGGGAACAGTGCTACAGAAACAGAAAACAAGAAGGGTAAAGCACTGAGCCTGGGGCAGCCCATGTGGATTTCATTAGCACCAGGCAGCATACTCCCGATTTAATAAGGACTCCCAGAGAGGACATAAGCTAGAGCAGAACCCAGTTTTGATTTCAGGCTACCCAGGCAAGAGGTCAATGAGAAAATTAATACGATCTCTACCAGGCCCAATGGACTTCTATTCTCATGGAGATGAGATCATTCCAGTACCCTGAATTTGGTGGTATGCCTCTGATATCAAGCCTAAAACAAAACTCGGTCTTTTCTGTTTAAGGAATTTGCTCATATGCAACGTTTTACAAGGACGTAAACGTTACACAGTTAACTGATTCATGACAAAACGGGAATAGACAAAATCAGAACTTCTTTGAAAAACTGAAGATAGATACTGGAGTACTTGGGAAACACCCACAAACGGGTCAGAAAAAGGGGAGAACGTTTAAGAACCACTTCTTTCACCTCTACTGTGTTCCACTTACTTCAGTTATCTAATTAAAGGCTAGCTAATACTCTGTGGCTATCATGAAGCTAGATCTAAAATGGAAAATCAGTCCCAGCCTGTTTGGCTCAGTGAATAGAGCGTTGGCCTGCAGACCTAAGGATCTGGGTTCAATTCCAGTCAAGGGGAGGTACCACGGCTGCAGGCTTCTCCCCGGCCCTGGCCCTGGCCCTGGTCGGGGTACTTGCAGGAGGCAACCAATCGATGTGTCTCTCTCCCATCAATGTTTCTCTCTGTCTTTCCCTCTCCCTTCCACTCGCTCTAAAAAAATCAATGGAAAAATATCCTCAGGTGAGAATGAATAAAATGGAAATTTGATAGATGTACACTACACATGTTTATGATCTTAATCCCTTCTTGCGTCCTATAAGTGACATTTACATGTTTCTGTTTTATCTCTTATTTTCTTAATTTAATATGATTCTTGTTTTTTCCTCATATATTAAAATGTTTAAGTTCCTTAAAGGTGGTGGATTACATTTTTGTCTGTGGTGCATGCACTTTCTTTCAAATGAAGGAAGCAAAGGAGACTATGATGTCCTCTTCCTTTCCCCTGTCTGTGTTGGCAATAACATATAAAGTGAAATTTATTAGGCTTAATCCTGGACTTCTTGATAATATACTTTTTTGGACACTTCTCTGCAATAAAAAGAGTGTTTGTGTTTACCAACAAGGCAGGATATTCCTCTCTATGCTACTACTATCTAATGTGAACACAAATTTGGAACTGATCACTTTGCTAGGTTATGAAACAACTGCAGCAAAATTTCACAAATAAAAATTCACAACAAATGAGTGGAAAAGCCAAATGTATGTCCACGGATTCCCACTTCTGCACTTCCTTAAAATTCCAGTTTACAATACGTTTTGTATGGAATATTATTTAATAGGAATCGACTCTTTCTGGGACAAACAACTCAATTATTCTTCTTAATTCAACCAGTGTCTTCTATTTGATAAATGGGGCACTAATTATTCGGCAGTTAAGAAATGGGGATATGTAAACTTCTGGATAATTTGGTTTAGTGA